>NC_033658.1:1157637-1164648 GCF_001601855.1 Plasmodium reichenowi | reverse complement strand
TTTTTAGGTGTGGCTAGCATGAATGTTACCTTAGGTGTTCCTAGAATAAAAGAAATAATCAACGCATCAAACAGTATTCAAACACCAATATTAAACATCCCTTTAGAAGTGAACGATAATTATAATTTTGCCCTAATGATGAAATCAAAATTAGAAAAGACGACAATACGTGATATTTGCATGTATATAAAAGAAGATTATACTAGTCGAGGTGTATTTCTATCCGTTAAGTTTAACGAAGAATTAATACAGAAGCTTTTTCTAAATATCAATGCATACAATATCAAAGATATTATATTAAAACAAAGTCATATTAATAAAATAAAAATTAATAAAATACATATTAATGTAATAAATAAATATAAATTACATATTTCTTTAAAAAATGATGAATTTATATTTTTTCAAATGGAATCCTTAAAAAAGGGTTTACTTGATCTCTTGATTTATGGAGATAAAGATATTAAAAGGTGTATCATAAAAAAAGAAGATATTGAAGTAACAGATAATGAAGGTGAAATATGTGATGACATGGATGAATATTATAATCTTTCTCAAGGGACAGAGTTATATGAAAGAAAATGTAATAGTAAAGAAGAAAATAAAACTGCTATTCGTGTTAAGAAAGAAGAAATTGATGATAATCTCGAGAAGGAAGAGATTATTATTCATGTGTCTGAAAAGGATAGCGTTAATCAATTGAAGAGTGAAAAAAAGAAGGTTATTAATGATGATAATAAAATTAATGATACTATTTTTAATGATGACATTGACAGTGATCGAAACAACCTTAAAGAAAATGGTAGCAACTTAGAAAATGTCGGAGAACATGTTATAGAAAGGTTAAGCTACAAAATGAAAGAAAAAAATGTTAAAAAAGAAAATATAAAAAAAGAACCGAACCTTATAAATTTAGACACTATAAATTTAGATACTATAAACTTTGACGATATAAATGTACATAATATAAATAATGAGAAAATTGAATTTTATGATGAGCATTTAAATATATGTCAGGGAAACAAAAAACACATTCAAAAAAAAAAAAAAAAAAAAACTGTATACTCAATATTAGTAGAAGGAAATTCGTTGAATTATGTTCTTGGTTTAGAAGGTGTTGATTTTAAGCATATCATTTCTAATCATGTCATAAACGTTTTTCAAGTAATTAACACCAAACGGAATATACATATGTGTAAATAAATAAATATATGTATATATATATATATATATATATATATATATATATATTTTTATATATTTGTAAATATTCTTATATTTTATTTTTCCTTAGGTTTTGGGTATAGAAGCAGCTAGAATAACAATAATAAATGAAATTAAAAAATGTGTAGAAGCTTATAGTATTGATATAGACATTAGACACATTATGCTCCTAGCCGACATTATGGCCTTTACGTTAGTTTATTTAAATATATATATATATATATATATATATATATATATATGTGTATATATATATTTATTTGTCTTTTTATACATATATGTCCTTTTAGTTAGCTACATTTTTACATCTTGTCATATTATTTTTTTTATTTTTTTATTTTTTTATTTTTTTTTTAGTGGAGATATTTTAGGTATAAACAGGTTCGGAATACAAAAGGCTCGACAGAGTACCTTAATGTTAGCATCTTTTGAAGAAACCAATGAGCATTTATTTGTTTCATCATTTTTTAAAAATGTGGATGAAATAAATAATATAAGTGAGAGTATAATAGTAGGAAAAAACATACCTATTGGAACAGGAGCCTTTCAACTTCTTTATGATTATAAATTGTAAGTTTTGTGAAGAAAAAAAATTTATATTGTACATAGTATGAATATTATAAGAATATATATATATATATATATATATATATATATATATATATATGTATGTATATATATTTATTTATATTTATATTTATATTTTTTTTTTTTTTTTAGTGAGAAGGAAACAAAAAATTTAACACTCCTCGAAAAGGCAGAAAGAGAAACAGCAATAAATTATTAAATATATCCTATATATATATATATATATGTATATGTATATATATTGTTTTAATTATTTAATTAATTATTATTTTATTTTTATATATATTTTTTTTTTGAAACAATATAATTAATTGCTTATTTTATAATTAACGAATTATTTTATTTTATAAATCTATTAATTATTTATATGATTAATATATGATAATCACTGGCGATTGTTTTTTTAGAATTTATTAAATTGTCATATTATATATATATTATATATATATTATATATATATATATATATATATTTTTTTTTTTTTAAATATTTTATAATGGAATTATATTCTTTCCTTATCAAATTTTTTTGTTGAACAACATTTTTTTATATAAAACCCAATCCTTTTGAATGAAATATATAAAAGGATATATTTATAAGAATATGCACCTATTTAAAAAAAAAAAAAAAAAAAAAAAAAAAATTATATGTATAAAATATAATACTACATATATATATATATATGTAAATATATATTATATATAAATGTTTTGTCATACATACACAAAATTTTAATTATATAATTATAAATATCACTTTTTTCTTTTTTTTTCTTTTATTTTAAATGTCATGGCAAAATAAAGGTATCTAAAAAACTGAAATATAAATAAAACAACTTGATATCTCAAAACAAAAGCGATATTATTTATATAACACGAATATATATATAAAAATAATAAACGTATATATAGGAATATGTACATATAATATATATATATATATATATATATATATATATATATATATATTTATGTATGTTTTAAAAAAAGAAAATCCTTGATCTTAAAAAAATATATCCTTCTTATATATTTATATATATTTTTTTGTATTTCTTTTATTTAATCATACGCACGAATGACGGATTATAAAGTAGCCTCTGCGTCCATTGAGGAGCTGAAAGAAATTTGTAATGAATTACTGAATGCTAAAGAAGAAGAAGTTTTTAATAAGCTTAGTTTATATGACGAATTTGAAGAGAAAATAAAAAAAATACAACCAATAATTACAAGAATTAGAATAAGAAGAAATGAAACTAATGAAGAAAAAAAGATATATGGAGAAAAAATGATAAAAAATGTTGATATTTTATTAGAAAGATTTGATATATTATATAATATATATGAAGAAGAGTTAACCATATTTAAAGAAAATTATGAAATTGAAAAAAATAGGAAAATTGAAAAAATGTTATTAGAAGAAAATGAAAAAAAAAAGATTGAAAAAGAACTACTTAATAGAGGAAGAATTAAAACACAAATAGAACAAGAAGAAATTTTAAAAAGGAATTTAGAAAAAGAAAATTTACTAAAAAAAGAACAAGAAGAATATGATAATAAAATGAATAGAATAGAAACTATGAAAACAATTATTAAAGAGAAAAGTTATTTTTTATATGATGAAATATCAAATGCTTGTAATAAATATGAAACTATTAAATATATTTATACACAATTAAATGGAAATAATGTTAATTTTAATAATATATTTAGAAATATTATAAATGATAATTATAATGATAATGAAAATGGAATTTTATTAAATAATTCTATATATTTTATTGATTGTATGTATATGATTTATAAAAATAATGAATTCAAATTATTTAAAGAAGCATTAAAATATTTAATAGAATATTTAGAAGAATTAGTTAAAAATATAGATAACCAACAATTAAAATTAATTAATCTTATGAATAAAAAATTTCAAAAAAATATACTTTCAAAAAAAGGTATCTTATTTTTATTTATTTTAATTGGTTTTGTTCTAAAAAAAACAGATGAAATTATACCACTATTAAAAAATATAAATACAGATATCAATTACGAAAATATTTATATTTATTTAGAAGAACCTAATATTACAACTAATTATGATCAATGGAAGTTATGGTTTCAGCATATACAAAAATGTCTCACCATACTATGTACCTTCTTTAGACATATACATAAATTTTCTGATGTCCCAGATGATGAAAAAATAAAATCCATATTTTTATACTTAAAAGATAAGTTTTCAAATGAACAGAATGTGTCCACATTAGGAACATGAAATAAAAAAAAAAAAAAAAATAATAATAAATAAATAAATAAATAAAAATAACGAATTAATTAATTATTATATATACAAATATGCATATACATATATATATATATGTGCATGTGAGCTACATTATTTTTTAATTTTTTTCACTTGACCCTTTTAATATATTTGCCACTTTAGTTAATTCACTAAATTTTGCACACACATGATAGTCAGACATTTTGTTTGTTATATATGTTTTTGATATATTAATTTCCACAATTTTTTTTTTTTTCTTACAAGCGAAATGACACAAATTAGTAGCTGTTGATACAGTAGATGATGTTCCAATTACTAAAAGTAAATCACATTTTGCTATTTCTTCTTCTGCTTCTTTTAAAAGATCTGATGAAACAACCTCTCCAAATAATATAATGTTCGGTTTGAATATTCCTCCACAAGGACATTCAGGTGGTAATTGATACATAAAATGAGATGTTTTCTGTAACATGATTTTATTTAATTTTACAATTTTATTACATGTACAACATACTGCTTCAAATACATTCCCATGTAATGATATAACTTTTGTATTCCCACTAGCTTCATGTAATCCATCAACATTTTGTGTTATTACTGATTTTAAATAACCCAAACTTTCTAAAGTTGATAAAGCTACATGACCATTGTTTATTTCTATTTCATAATCAGATGATATATCTCGTATTACTTCCCATATCTTTTCAGGATACTTCCAAAAACCCCATATAGTTCCATATATTCTTGGGTCATACTTACTCCATATCGAATTCGATGACCCTCGAAAACTTGGGATGTTACTTTCTGCAGATGTACCTGACCCTGTTAAGGCAACTACATGTTTGCACTTTTTTATTATTTTGGCGAGCTCCTCCAAAGTAATACTTTGTGTGTCTTTTTTCAAAAAGGAAATCATTAAATTACCCATAATATGTAATTATTTTAATGTTAACAATTATATGTTATATATATATATATATATATATATATATATTTTATTTATTCATATTATATATTTATATGTATTTTTTTTTTTTTTTTTTTGTGCATTGATTGTACTTTCTAGGATTATTAAATAATAGCAATATTGTTCTAATTTATTTTTCATGTTAATATTAATAAAAAATATGTAAATTTTTTTTAGAAAAAGAAAAGCATGAAACAAAGTTTTTTTTTTTTTTTTTTTCTTTTTTTTTTGAATACAGTACACAAGTGTTAAGTTTAAAAAAATTATGTTAATACCTCATATGTTGTATTATAAATTTTAATAAATTCAGAAATAAAAAATATATATTTATATAATTATAATGTAGTGTCTTAATAAATTATATAGAAAGGTGTTATTTTATAAACCTTTTCATTATATATATATATACATATATATATATATATATATATATATATATATATATAATTATATATGTATGTATTATTTTAATATTTCCATTACAAATATTATATAATATGAATTATATATTTTACACAGTTTTTATAAAAACAATGAAAAAATAAAAACCCTTGTAATATTTGAACAAAAAGATCTTCTAATTCGATAAATTGTATAAAATAAATAAATAAATATATATATATGTATATATATATATATATATATATATGTGTGTGTGCGTGTATATATAATATATATATTATTTTATAATGTTACATATCCATTTATTATATTTGTTATAATATTATCATTTTGTTGTTTTACTAAGTATATATATTTTTAAAATAATTTTATAAATTTTTCCTTTTTTTTTAATATAATTATACGAACATTTATATAACATATATTTTTATTTAAAGAAATTAAAATGTTAATCAGGAAGAAGAAAAATATATATATAAATATACATATTATGCACCTTCATGTTTCATATTTTTTTAACACCTTTAAATAAATACAAATAATATTAAAGTTTTTTGTTGCAAAAAAAAATATACAATAATATTACAATGAATACTAATATGTCTTATAATATTGTAGTATATTCATTTGAAGAAATAAAATAGTTATAAACATATTTTATAAATTTATTTTATATAAGTTATATTTTTATGCTTTCAATGTGCATAGAAAATTAAATAAAATTTTAATTTTTCATAATTCCCGAACAAAAAAAAAAAAAAAAAAAAAAAAAGAAACCTTATTGAAGTTGAGAGAATAATACATACATATAATGTTAGATATACCACATAATATTCATTTATTTACATATTTTTTATTTTATTTATATTTGTTCCTCTCCGTTTTGTTACGGCAAAATCAACACTACTTAACAAGAAGCTGCCCTATTATGGGCGTTGAAAATACCGGGAATATGAAGAGAAATATCAATACAATTTTTATTTTTGGAAAATAAAAAATTGAATGATAACTTAATTTAGGTTAAAAAATAAATAACGATAAAATATTCAAAAAAAAAAAAATTAAATCGTTGAGTGTAATTTAACCATATATATAATATAATGTTTTTTTAATCATGTTTTATATTTTTAATATTATTATATAGTTATTCTTTTTCCTCACTAAAATATATATATTATATATAAATATATATATATATATATATATATGCAATATTTTCTTTTCGTTTATATATATTAAATACTAAAAAAAACTAATTTTCAACTATGTATATTTTTTAATATCAAAAACGTACCTATCGTTATTAAGTTAATAAATATTAATGTAAATTTATTATATATATATATATATATATATAATATATAATATATAATATATAATATATAATATATAATATATAATATATAATATATAATATACCTTTTTTTAAAAAATTATTTTAAAGTGTTAAAAAATATATATTACATTTTAAGAATTTATATTTACAAAATGTTTTATACATACATTATTATACTTTTATTAACATTCATCTTTTTAATTTTTTTTTTTTTTTT
>NC_033658.1:1143551-1157436 GCF_001601855.1 Plasmodium reichenowi | reverse complement strand
TAAAAAAGATTATTAACATATTATAATATATAAGTTATAAAGAAATAACATCTTCTTATTTATTAAAAATTATAAAAAAAATTAATTTTATTTAATATTAATATTTATTTATGATATGTAAACATGCATAAAAATTTCAAAAAAAAAAAAAAAAAAGGATATTTTAATACATATTCATTCAACATAAATAAAATATTATATTACATATATATAATATATAGATATATTTTATCATTTTATATTACAATAATTTTTTTTATCTCTACTTAATGAACCTTAAAATAGAGATAAATATAGAAAAAAAAAATTCAATCTCTTCTTTATTTTATATAAAAAAATTTGAGGGGATTTTAATTTTAAAAATTTCCCAAACCTAAAATAATATGACCATTTATAAATTATATAAAAATAAAATGATTTATAATTTATTATGTAATTTTTCGTAAGATGAAATTATTATAAAAAGGTTTATTTTGAAATGTTTAAAATAAATATATAATATATATATTATATATTTATGGCGTAGTACATAAATATTTAGTAAATTAGGGTGTATATATATATATATATATATATATATATATATATAATAATAATTATAAAAATTATAATAATAATAATAATAATAATAAACTCCTTAAAATATGGTTGTACGTACATTTTAGATGTTCATTTTAATGAAATATAATTATATTCACATAATTTTTTAATTAAGATTAATAATATACGTTATAAATCACAATAAATAATACTATATTTTATATGTTGTAATTTTTCAAAAATGAAAATATTAAAATAAAAAATCTTAAAGCCGAAAAATAACAAAAATTAAAGTATATAATATAACTATACATATTTTTTTATTAATATTTTATTTTTTTATTTTTTTCGACCACACCTCAAAAAGTAAACAATTTCTTTTTTTTGTTTCATAAAACATTATTTTTTTTCTTTTTATTACACATTAATGATTTACTAAAAAAATCGGTCTTTTTTCAGGATATATTCATTATTCCTATTAAATTGGTCTATTTTTTTTTTTTTTTTCTTTTCAAACACACAATTGGTATATATTATATATCACCTTATTATTTTCTTTTCTTTTTTTTTTTTTGTTAAAATGGAAGATGAAATTTTAAAGGCTTTAACTAATAGAGAATTAAAAAAGGTCCAATAAAAAAAAAAAAAAATTGGTATTTTTTTTTTTTTTGAATGACCCTTTTTAAAATTTATATTAAATATTTAATTTATAATTTTGTAGACAATATTAGATAAAGCTAAAAATATTATATCTCAAAGGAAAAGAGATATAACTGAAAAAAAAAAAAACACCGTTGCAAATGAAGAGAATATAATAACACCACTTGCTTTATGTGATAAAGAAGAAAATGTAGGAAATACAAACGTTGCGTTTTTTAATCTACAAGATTTTTGCCTTAAATATTCAAATACGGTTTCTTAAAACTAAATAAAATAAATAAGTAAAAGAAAATATAGAAAAAAAAAAACAATCATATATATAAATATGAATTTTTTTTTTTTTTTTTCATGTTTCCTTTTGCAAATTATTTTTAGTGCAAAATAAATGATTTGAACTATGAAAATATTGAATACGAATTAATTATATCTTTTATAAGCACCTTTAACAACGGTTTATAAATAAGGAAATATATATATATATATATATATATATGTGTGTGTGTGTGGTTTTATTTTTTTATTTGTCTATTTATCACAGATAAATAATATTTTATATTTTATATTTCATATTTTATATAGAACTGAAATATCAATTAAAATCACATAATATGAATAAGAAAGAGCATAAAGAAGTAGATGACATGATCCATAATATGGTCAAAATATTTATGGATAAGCTTATTTATTATTGTACAAATCCTATAATTTTTTTAATGCAAAGAAATGATAGTAATAGCTTATTTGATAAAGAAATAAAAAACCATATTAATATATTTATCAGTAGGACCTATAATTCAACAAAAGAAATTAGAAAATAAAAATAATATGAAAGAGAAAAAAGATGTTTTTTTAATATTTTATTCTTTAACAGAACAAGTAGAACAACATAGTGATACAAATATTTTAATTAAAAATTGTATGAATGAATTATTAGGAAAAATTTTCTATTTTATACCAGACCGTAAAATATTATTTCTACAAAAAGAATATAAATATATATGTTTTATATTATTATTATTATTTTTTTTTTTATTTATTACCTACCTATAAATATATTGTTATTTTGCACACACACACACACACACAAAATAATTACCTGACTTTTGGCTATTTTTTTTTTTTTTTTTTTTTTTTGGAAAGCTAATGATATGGCTAGCTGGGTTTCCAGGCAAGCTCTTGTCGATCTGCTAAAAATTATAATCGACGAGAATGAAAATAGGAATGAACTATGTAATAATTAATGCAAATAAATAAATAAATATATATATATATATATATGTTACTTTTATATCCATTCTATTATTTAATGTTTATTTATTTTGATAGGTATTATATATGCTTCCGATTTAATAGAAAAAAATTACGAGAACTTGGATTTCTTCCAAGTTGATAATGTTACTGTTTTAATTGAAATAATTCAATATGCCATCATTTTTTTAGTAGAAAAGAAATATGAAGTGGTATAAAATTATTTCCATATAAAAAGATATATATATATATATATATATATATATATATATATTTATATATTTGTTTATTTATTTATTTATTTATTGTATTACAGAAAAGTTTTCCCCTTGGAAATGAAGAATGGTTTGAGCATTTTAAAAGACTAGTATGATAAAATGTGCACATATATATATATATATATAATTATTTAAAATATCAATTTCCTGTTATTATATCAATTATATATATTTCAAATTTTCATATTATATAGCTGATATCATTAAAGAATTGCAAGTGGAAAATTTTTTTAAACCAGCTAATTGTTATGGAAACTTTTCTTTATGACAAAAAAAGAGAACATCTGAAAAAATCGTTTAACGAATTATATAAACATCAAATAGAGCTTTCCTCGATTAAAGGAAATGCATATTCAAAATGGTTTAAAATTGAAATGCCCTTATCAGTAAGTTTATTCAAATAAATTTTATCTCTAGCCCAATAAAAAAAAAATGAAAAAGAAAAAGAAAAAGAAAAATTCACATTTTATCAATAATGAACTTTATAATTAAAAGTTATATATATATATATTTACATATGTACATAATACTGATGTTATTCGAATCGAACAAGGAAAAATTGCTATCACCATAACCAAAAAAAAAAAAAAAATAATAATAAGTCATATTTATATATTAACAACGCATAAAAGTACCTAATAAAAATAATAAACTTGCAACGTTTCATAAAAATTGTAATTTATAAGTCTTATTTGTGCTTATCCTAACACACACAACATAAAAGAAAAATATATAATATATATATATATATATATATATATGCATGTATTGATAAAGTATTGTTGTTCTGGATTTATATAGAGAATTAGGTTATTTATTTTATTACTTTTTTTTTTTTTTTTTTCTTTTAATTTTCTTCACTCCCTTAAAAATAATATATAAAATAAACAACCAGACCAAATATACATATATATATATATATATATATAATACAAAAGGATAAAAGAAAAAAAAAAAAAAAAAATTAAATTTATTATTAATATATATATATATATAACATATTCTACTATAATTTTTTTAATTTCATTTTAATATAAAAATTTTAGTACAATTTAAATAAAACTATATTTTAAACGTATTAAGATATATATATATATATTTTTTTATATATAAAAAGTAACCATAAAAAAAAAAAAAAAAAAAAAAAAAGGTACACAAAAGGGTATTATTAAAATATAATTATGAACTTAATTTTTTTATATTTTAAAAACATTATAATCAAAATATTAGAATAAGTATATTTTATTTTCTCTAGTTAATAAAAATATATTTCATATTAAATATATATATATATATATAATAAGTACTACAAGTTATTCATTAAATTTATAAATATAAATAAAAAAAAATATATATATATATATAAATATATATTTTTTTAATAGTATTATATAATATAACGTTTAAAATTATTTCCTTTTTATATTTGTAAAATTTAAATAAAATAGGAATATTATTATGATAATATATTTAAATATATATTATTTTCCCATAATATATATTTTACATGTTTATTCATCGGAAAAAGGAAAAAGTAGATTATAACATTTTAAAGTTTATATATATATAATATATATATATATATATATTAAAAAATAGAAAAATAAAAAAAAAGAAGGTAATTTATAATATATATACTTATAAAATATTTATTATTTTAATATATATATATATATATAAAATATCATTTTCTTTGTAAATTTCTTGTATGTAAATTTTTTTTAGGATTCTCCATTTTATCATTTATGTATAATAGGATATAGTATCTTCCATATTAACAATGAAAAAAATATATTCTCCTTCATATTCATATATTTTTTTTTATTTATTTTTTTTTGAGCTTTTTTTTTGGATATTATTTTAAAAATATATACCAGTATATAACATATATATATATATATATATAGATATTTATAATATACTTGTAAATTATTGTTTGTTTGTTTTTTTTTTTTTAAGTTTTATTTGAAATCATATAAGTTTGTATTACTTTATTTTTAAAATAATTTCTTACCTACTAAAAATGTATATATTATATTACATTTTATTATAGTAATTTATATATTTATATATATATTATATATATATATATATTTTTTTTTATGTTGGGAACATTGTAAATTTTCTTTTGAAAGAAAAAAGAAAATTATTAGGATAATACATTCCATTTGTTGGATAAGGGAAATAATATTATATATTTATATCTATATCTATAAAGTAAAAAAATAAAATTACAAATATGGAAAACTTAAAATATTATATTTACTTTAAGAATACTATAATTCATCTTTATTAATGTTTATATATATATAATAATATTATATAATACAAAGCAAATATATTTTTTTATTTTAATATTAAATAAATAAATAAATAAATATATATATATATATATATATATATATATATATACACGTGAACATTTTATTTTGTATAAAAAAGAAAAATAAAAAAATAATATTTATTTTTTAACTGACATGTATATATATATATATATGTAATATATTTGTACATGTAAAATTTGTCTTTCTTTTTTAAATTTTTTTTTGATTTATATTTTAAAAGTACCAGTTAAAATAAAAGTATATTCATGATATACATACGACATATATATATTTATACTTTAAATATGTTCATGTATTGGTAAATTATATATATCATACTATATGCACCCACACATAATTATATATATATTATAATAGAGTGTAAACATTTTATGAATTTTTTTAAATTTTATAAAACGAGAAAAAAAATTAATAAGAAAAAATCTTGTATATTTTAAATTGTATATATATATATATACATATGTATGTGTGAATAAGATCTATAAAATGGCTTCAGGAAAAGGTAAAGAAACAATATCAACAAAAGATACACGTAATGATGAGGATAATACAAATAAGAAATATTTTGTTGATGTTATAAAAAGGTTGAATAAGAATGATAATAAGAAATATTATTTGGATGAAGAAAATAAAACCGAGATCCAGGATGCAGAAACAAAATTTAAGAATGAGTTAAACGAAGAAATATATAATAAAGATGATTATATAATATATGATGATGGAAATCCAGAAATTCAATTTTTTACAAATAAACAAAAATTAAAAATAGCTAGATATTCTTGGAAAGTGGAAAATCCTAAAGCATATGTTTTTGCTTTACATGGTATCACATCTCATTTGAGGAATGAATATTTGAATTATTATGGTCGTCCTATATGGGCTCATAAAAAGGATGAGGTACATGATAATAATATAGCGAGTGACGATAATAATAGTAATAATAATAATAATAATATAGCAAGTGACGATAATAATAATAATATACCTAGTGATGATAATAATAATAATATACCTAGTGATGATAATAATAATATACCTAGTGATGATAATAATAATATACCGTGTGACGATAATAATAATATACCGAGTGACGATAATAATAATATACCGAGTGACGATAATAATAATATATCGAGTACCGATAATAATAATATACCGAGTACCGATAATAATAATATACCGAGTGACGATAATAATAATAATATTCCTAGTGATGATAATAATAGTAATAATAATAATGTGAACAATGATTATAAACCAGGTTTAGATAAATGTACAAACGTATTGAAAGAGTCGGAAAAGAATAATAATGATTCTATAATTAAGGATAATTTAACAAACACAATTAATTATGGATATCATAGGGGTAATGTAGGTGAAGATATTAATAACGACATAGAGAAAGCTCATGAAAGATGCAAGAGCATAGAAGAAAAGAGCGAAGTAAATATACCAAAATATACATCGACATCATCACTAAATAAAGTAAATGGTAACAATAATATAGAATATGAAAACTTAAGAAAAAGCAGTTTAAAAAGTAGAGAATCCTATTTTATGATTAATGAACCTGGGAAATCTGTATTAAACGAAGGAGATGTGTATGAGAGTACATCATCCTTATCATGTAGTTCATCAGAATTAATGGATAAGAAAACATTGGAAAAGAAATTAACTATGTTTTTATCATGTTCTTCTTGTATGTCTAATTATAACGAAAATACAAATGGTTTAAATAATGATAAAAAGTTTGGAACAGATTCAGATAATGAAATGAGTAGTGATGATAATATGATGGTTGATGATGATAATGTTTTATTAATTGATGAGAATTATAATAGTAGTAATAGTAACAATAATAGTAAAAATAATGGTAGTAGTAATAATAGTAAAAATAATAATAAAAAAAAAAATAATAATAATAAAAACAATAATAATGATAATAATAATAATAATAATAATAATTACGATGGATGTAATGATAATACAGTTTATTATTGTTCCATGTGTGGATCTGTTTGTAATTATTGTAATTGTGGAGAACGTACTTTGTCATATAAAAATAGTTGGATAGAAAAATTAAATGAAAATAATTTTTCTTTTTTCGGTATCGACAATCAGTCACATGGGTTATCAGAAGGATCAAGAAATCAGCGATGTTTTGTTGAAGATTTTGAACATTTTATATTAGATGCCATACAAGCTTTAGAAATATTTATAAATGAATGGAAAGAAAAAAATGAAATGAAACCAATAATACTTATGGGATTATCTATGGGTGGTTGTATAGCATTAAGAACATTAGAAACTATTAATAGATTAAATAAAGAATGGAAATCATATGTAAAATGTTTAATACTTGTATCTCCAATGATTAGTTTAGGAAAACAAAAAAATAAAATATCCAATAAACTTTTAATTTCTGCAACAAAATTTCTGAAATATTTCTTTCCTCTATTAAAGGTGAATGTAAAAGAAAGTAATGCAAAATATGCATGGATAAAACATGATTCTGAAATTGATCCTTTCCAATATTGTGGACCTTTAAACATTAAAATTGCAGCAGAGTGTGTAAGTGCAGCTGATAACTGTTTAAAATATCACATATTGAAATATGTAGAAGAAAGTGATACAGATATTATGGTTATTCAATCGAAGCATGATTGTATTGTGGACCCTTCAGGAAGTATCGATTTTATGAAAAAAATGGTACGCCTTTATAATAAAAAGGAAGAAAAAAGATTAAAAAATAATAATAAAAAGTATAGTCAAACGAGTACATATAGTACTAAGGAGCATAACCAAAAATGGGCGACTGTTCATACTGTGGAAAATAATAATGATGATAATAATGATGATAATAATAATGATAATAATAATGATGATAATAATAATGATAATAATAATGATAATAATAATGATAATAATAATAATGATAATAATAATGATGATAATAATAATAATAATAATAATGATATTGTTACACGTTTTCAAAACGACCTTATTTCAAAAGATAAAGAAAATAGAACAAATAATTCATTTATGAATACACCTTTTATAAACAGTGCTAAGGATAACACCATAAATAATAACGAAACAGATGATCATCAAAACGAACAAACGTTAAACGATGGAACTTTAACAAATAATAATACTATGATGATGATGACAATCAATGATGATAATAACAATCAAAATTCTGAAATTATTAATAAAAATAATAATAATAATAATAATAATTATAGTAGTAAAGGAAGTACACAACGTACCAATTATCAAACCCTAATCAGTGATGAAGACAAAATAGAAATACAGAAATTAATGCAATCATATGAAAAAGCAGATTATACACAAGCCAATTTATATAATTCTATAGATTACTCAAATCAGACATGTAATAAATTTTTTGAAAATTCATATATTAAATTATCAAAATGTACTTTGAAAAATGAAAAAGAATTATGGAATCCGTTTGATCATGGACACTATAAAAATTTTATATTAAAAAAAAATAACAAAAATTGTAATTTTTCAAAAGAAGACAAATATAAAAAATTGAGTATTTATATTTTAAAGTATGGTTGTCATACCTTACCTGGAGAACCAGATAGTAAATCAAGTGCTAATATTTTAGTGAATTGGTTGAATAATATATTTCATTAAATATTTGTTATATATTATTAAGACTTGTTGTATTAACGGTTGGATCCATTTTTCAATCCAACATATATATATATATATATATATATATATATATGTATTTATATATGTATATGTTTTCTTTTTTTCTTTTTTTTTTCCTTCCATCTCACTCCCTCTATTCTTATGATAGTATTTAATTTTAAATGATTCAAGAATTCTTTAAATCTATTATTGTATCTCCTTTTTTTTATTTAACATATTTTTTAGCCATCCCCCTTCCCCCCAAATTAGGTATATATTTAAATGGAATTAAATAAATAAATAAATAAATATATATATATATATATAATATATTCATATTATTTATATTTTTAAAAATTCTTTTCGTTGTTGCCGTTTAATGAATATTATTTATGAATTTTACTTCCATTTTTGTGTGTACTATATATTATTATACCTTTTTGTATTTAAAAAAATTTTTTTTTTTTTTTTTGTATACTAATATATATGGATGTACTTTTTTTATAAATATTTCTTATTCATTATTTTTTTTTTTTCTTTTTTGTTTTTGATTATTATTATTTAAAAAAACGAAAAACTTTTTATAAAGCATAGATAATATATTTATATTTATTTATTTATTTATATTACAAGAAAATTTTCTATTTCTCATTTATTTATATTAAACTATAAAACTGGATAGAAATGTATGTGTACATTTTTATTTATTATTTTTAAATTTGAATATATTTTAAAAGGCCACTCTACTCTTATTATTATTATTTTGTTTTTTTTATGAATAAATAATATAAGTATTAAAAAAAAACATGATGTACATAAAATTTTTTACTTATATATATAATATATATATATATATATGTATATATAAATATTATATAAGCCATGTAATTTCAAGGAATGACAAAATGAAGATGATGTATATTTTTATGTTTATCATCTTTGTGTAAGATTATTATGAAAAATATAGAAAAAAAAATTCCTCTCTATATATAAATAATTTAATTTTTACATGGATGTTGAAATATATTATCTTATAATTTTAATTTTAATGAAATAACCATGGTGTAATAACTCATTTAATTTTTCTCATCCTTATATGTATATAATATATATGTATATATATATAATATATATATATATTTATTTATTAAAATGATAGGAATTTATATGCGTATATTTTTTTTTTATACCCTACAAAAATATATTACATTTATAAATAATTTCAAAATATATTATATTTATTTGTGATTATTATAAAATCCAAAAGATGTATATATTATGTAGAAAAAAAAACAAAAAAAATAAAAAGTAAAAAACAAAAAACAAATTAATATAATGTATAATAATATATACATTTTATTTTGGTTATGAATATACAAATATACATTTTTATATGATATATAAATACCTATACTGCTAAAATTCTCTCTCTCTCTCTATATATATATATATATATATATATTTTTTTTTTTATATTTATATTTAATCTTTTTGGATCATATAAAAAATTTGTTCTTTCTATATTAGTTCCTTAAACATATGATCTTACAAAATAAATTTGTTAAAAGTCCTTATGTTATCTATTTTTTTATAATTTTGATTATTTTATATTATATTTTTGAATTTTCATATAAGTGTAATGAACAAAAAATATGAGTAATTTAATTTTTAGTTCATTATGTTGGATAGTTAAAGAAAATAATAAAAGCTTATTAATAAAAACAAAATTTAGAAAAGATTATAGTAAAGCATCTTTAATAAAAAATAAGAAGGCAACATGTGTGATAAATAATCAAGATATTACAAATATAACGTTTCATAAAAACAATTATAATAATAATGATTGTAGTTATCATTTTTTAAAATGTGCTTATGATAGAAATAAATTTCAAGTGAAAAAAAAAATTAATGGATATAACCCTCTTTTAAATAATACTCTTGGGAACTTATATAATGAAGAATATAAACAAAAGTGGTCTGGAAGCCTTTCGTATTTTTGTTCTTCTATGAAAAAAGAATATGAAAATAAAAGAAATGTAACATCACCTAGAAATATTAATATAGATGGGCAAAAATATGTAATTATAGATACATATACACATAAAAGTAGATATATGTGTACCTTCAATATGAAAGATAAAGACAATAACAAAAATGGAAAGGAAAATATGGATGGAAAAAAAATAATACAAATAGATAAAGAGAAAAATATAGATAATAATAACATAGATAATAATAATATTGATAATAATAATATTGATAATTATAATGTTGATAATTATAATGTTGATAATTATAATGTTGATAATTATAATGTTGATAATTATAATGTTGATAATAATAAATATAATCATAATAAAAAACACCCGGATGTTATAAAAAATGATAATATAAATGTTCCAGATAATAATAATAAATATTTAAAAAAAGGACAACATTTTTTAAAAATAAATTATTTAAAAAATATGTATTTTTTACTTTTAAGTAAAAGAATGAAAGAATGTTTATACAATTTAAAATGTAAACATAGTTATAGAAGATTAATGAAAAGAATAAAGAAAGAAAAAGATAAAATAAATAATATTTTGTTAAAATATCAAATAAAAAAAGGAAATATAAAAAGTCATTTTAATGAACATACATATAGAAAAGCTTTAATGAATATGAAAAAGAATATATTTATATCTTTAAAACGTAATAGAAACAAATCTATAATGGATGTATATTATGAAGAAAAAAAAAAATATAAATTAAGAAAACAAAAATTATTAGAATTACAAACAAAAATTAGGAAAAATTCACAAATTGCGCATTCAAGTATTAAAAGATTTTTTAAAAAATATGGATATGTAGGTTTAGGAACATATTTTTTTGTTTTCTTATTAACTTTTTGTTCTTCTTATTTTTTTGTACATTTTAAATATATTTCTTTAGCAGACCTCAAATATGTATCAGAAAAAATGCACTTGAATAAATATATAGATGATGATTTACATAAAAAAATTGATTCTTTATGGGGAGAATTAATCTTTGCTTATATCGCTTCAAAAATCACAGAACCTATTAGAATTGTAATAACGATTCTTATTACACCATATATAGCAAGAGCTATCAAATTTAAGAAAAAAAGTAGACTCCTTTGATAATATATAAATATATACATATATATATATATATATATATATATATATATATTTATGAACAGTTCAGAAATTAATTAATTGATCAGGTTTATATAAATATATATTTTTTGTGTGCAAATATATTGTTCCTATATATAATAATAATAATAATAATAATATATTGGTGTATGTGTATGTACTTATCACAATTATGAAAATGGAAACAAATATTTTTAATATTTAACGACATAAAAAAAAAACAAAAAAAAAAAAAAAAAGTAATGAAAAGTTAAAAAATCAAACATAAATATGTATATATATATATATATATAATATATTATTTATTTTATTTTTTTAATTAGATCATTTATTTGTATTTTTAACGTATTGATTTATAAATGTGTTATTTTATATGTTGCATTTAAAAACTTTTTTTACTTTTTTTTTTTTGGACTTAGAATAAAATATATATATATATAGAATGAATATTATATTATGTTATTTTATATTTATATATGTTGTTAAATATTTGGATTTATCGAAATGTAAAAAGTATAAATATAAAAATAGATATATATGCCACATTATTTATGTTCAACCTTTAAATGAATATATACTTTTAAAATTAAGTAAATTAGACATAGAGGTAACAGAAATATATACATATATATCTATATCTATATCTATCTATATATATATATATATGAGACTCTTAAATGTCTAACTTTAAACCGATGTCATTATAAACCCATAAATATATTAATATATTAATATATATATAAACCAATAAATATATATTTTTTTTTTGTACTCTATTATTTTTATATATTTCAATATTTTACCTTTTCATAAAAATACCTAGGCCTTCAGGTATTTATGCACGCGTGCACACACATATGAAAGAAGGTAAAAAAAAAAAAAAAAAAAAAAAAAAATTAAAAAAAAAAAAAAAAAAAAAAAGAAGGAAAAAGAAATAGAAAAATTTCACCTTTTTATAAAATTTCTGAACGAACTTGTGCTTTATTTGATTTTTTTAAAACAAAAAATATTATATATATATATATATGATTACATTTACACAATAATAATTTTATTTTTATTTTGTTTATTTAATTTTATCTTTATGTGTACATAAAAATTGTTTTACACAAATAGGAAATTAAAACAAAATAAGGATTTTATTTTATAAATTTTTTACTTTTTTTTTTTTTTTTTTTTTTAATAACAATTGCACTTTTAATTTCAAGTCTTATTCAATTCAAACTGTAAGAAAAAAAAAATTAAAAAATAAATATATTATAATAAATATAATGTTATATATATATATATATAT
Source organism: Plasmodium reichenowi (assembly GCF_001601855.1). NCBI lineage: Eukaryota > Apicomplexa > Aconoidasida > Haemosporida > Plasmodiidae > Plasmodium > Plasmodium reichenowi. The sequence continues at coordinate 1,144,247 of NC_033658.1, read as the reverse complement.
ATTTAATAATATATGTAATACATATGAATTATATATTTATATATATATCACATATATATATATATATATTAGAACTATCATTTCATACAATAAATAAAAATAACGAAGAAAAAAATAAATAATACATTTTTTATTATGAATATATTTTTTTACATATATATTTTTATATTTATAAATATAAAAGATTAGATTATTTATATTTCCATATTACACGTTTCTTCAACATTAATACATAAAACAAATAATTACATTATATATTTATTTATACGCATACATGTTATATATATTCCTCGTTATTATTGTAAAAGAAAAAAAGAAGATAAAAGAAAAAGAAAAAGAAAAAGAAAAAAAAAAAGAAAAAAAAGTAAAAAGTAAAAAGTAAAAACGGCATAATATATTAATATATATTAAAAAAGTACAGGAAATATTTTTACCCATATATATAATAATATATATATATATTTATATATATATAATAAAAGATTACAGTTACATATTTTTAAACATATTATATGTATGCAAAAGCGTGATATTTTATGGTTTTTGTAATTTTCATTTACTTTTAAGAATAAAAAAAAAATATATATATAAGGAAAAAAAAAAAAAAAAAAAAAAAAAAAAAAAAAAAAAAAAAAAAAAAAAAAAAAAAAAAAAAAAAAAAAAAAAAAAAAAAAAAAAAAAAAAAAAAAAAAAATA
>NC_033658.1:1141687-1143154 GCF_001601855.1 Plasmodium reichenowi | reverse complement strand
ATATAAATATTAATAAATAAAAAAAAAAAAAAAATAAAATTAAATATTTTTAAAAAAATTATATTTATGAAAAAAAGTGAAATTTTATAGTTTTTTAAATTTTAAATTAATTTTAAAAAAAAAAAAAAAAAAAAAAAAAAAAAAAAAAAAAAAAAAAAAAAAAAAAAAAAAAAAAGCACAAAATAATAACAATATTACATAACAACAAAACAAGAAAGAAAAAAAATGGAAAATCAATAAAAATTATATTAAATGTTATAAAAAAAATTTTATGTATTTATATAAATATTATATATAATAAAGTGTAATATTAAAAATGTAATTATAGAGTATATAAATCTTGAGAAAAAGAAGGGAAATTTTATAATTATTTTATGTATAATTATATATATATATATATATATATATATATATATATATATATATTTATTTATTTTTTTATTTTTTTTTTACGATACATTAATAATATTTGACAAGTAAAATAAATAAATAAATAAATGTATACCTATATAATATTATATATATATATATATATATATATATAAGTTATTTATATTGATTCAGCATATTTTATAATTTTATGTATAGAAATTTAATAAGGCCTTATTAAATTCCTTGTTAAAGTTTTTCACCTTTATTTTATATTTGTTAATAATCAAAAAAATATATATAAAATAATTATATATTAGTTTATTATAACCTGTACCATTAATTAGTAATATATATATATATATATATATATATATATATATATTTATATATTTTATTTATTTATTTATTTACACAGTATAGGGACATTTCCCTTATAATTTGACATATCCTTTTATCCCATTTTATCTTATATTTTGTATTTTTTTTTTTTTTTTTTTGAAAAAGAAAAAAATGTCGCTAAAAAACAAAGTGCAAGTGAATGATTTAAATAAGACAATTTTTAAAGAAAATTACAAAATGAAAAGGAGTACCAAAGAAGTAGAACTAATGGAAACTATAGAAAATTTGAGTGATGATATAGGATCCAATAATTTTTCTTATGATAGTAATGACAGCTCAAAAATACATAATAGGAAAAATAATGATAAAAGTATTGATATGAACAAAAAAGATAATATAAAAAATCATAATAAACAAAAAAATGCTCCTAATTATAATAAAAACAAACAAGAGTATTATTCCAATGTACCTCAAATATATGAAACATATGATACCACACCAAAAGATGAAAGTGAATTAAGATCCTCGGATAACAATGGGGGTGAAGAAAATAGTTTTCTTGCTAATACTATAGCTGTTGTGTATATTATTATAGCAATAGGTAACATAAAATATAAGGAATCATATATATATATATATATATGTATATATATTTATATTTATATTTATATTTATTTATATAATTTTTTCATATATATATCATATAATTTTTTTTTTTTTTTTTTTTTTTTTTTTTTTTTTTTTTTTTTTTTTTTT
>NC_033658.1:1126615-1141321 GCF_001601855.1 Plasmodium reichenowi | reverse complement strand
TATGTCAAATTATAAGGGAAATGTCCCTATACTGTGTAAATAAATAAATAAATAAAATATATAAATATATATATATATATATATATATATAATTATACATAAAATAATTATAAAATTTCCCTTCTTTTTCTCAAGATTTATATACTCTATAATTACATTTTTAATATTACACTTTATTATATATAATATTTATATAAATACATAAAATTTTTTTTATAACATTTAATATAATTTTTATTGATTTTCCATTGCAGTTATTATCTTGCACTTGTATTTAAACGAAGAGCATGTCGTAATAAAAACCATTACTTTATTAAAATTAAAATTTGTTGATTTAATAAAGAGAATACCAGTATTCAAAAATGTTATGAGAACTGTGTCTGTAACAGTAAGGATTTGAAATAAATATATATATATATATATATATATATATATATATATGTATGTATGTATGTATGTATGTATGTATATGCGTGAATTTTATTTTATTTTTTTTTAATTTATTTTTTTTTTTTTTTTTTTCCCCCCCCGCAGAATAGCAAAATTAACGGTTTCCTAGATATGACGATGACTCATTCAAAAATTTTGAAACCCTATATGGAAGCTTTAAAAGAACTCAATACCGAATTTTCCATATTATTTATCATATTAATATTAATGTTTTTAACTGCGACATGCATACTTCATGTAGTTTATGGTATCTTTACGATGAAGAATGAAAAAGACATGTACGAAAAGAACAGTGTAGTTTATGTAACGAATAAAATGACAGTAGACGAATATGAAGATAGATCTTTTACTTACAGTGAACTTGCTAAATTACATGATGATAAAGATTATATTTGTTTAAAAAATAAAAGAGCAGGTGAAGGTATGGAATCATGGAATTGGCAAATAAGAAAAAATAAATATAATGCATATGATAAAGATATTTGCAGTGATATTGAACTTACAGATATAGATAATTAATAATAAATAATATAAACAAATATTTCTTTATAAAAAAAAAATAAAATATATATATTTTTATTAATTATTATATAATTATCGAGGATGTGTTCTATAATTATCCATCATTATTTTTTTTTTTTTATTGTTTCTTTCTTTTTTTTCTCAATCTATATATATATAAAATATTTTACACATTACACAAATGTAGTTATTTGTTAAATATTATAAATTAAGATTTAATATTTAGTACATATTTTATAATCTCCATTTTTTTTTTTTTTTTAAATATTGTTCTTTTTTTAAAATTAACAAAATGCATTATTTTTGTATGTATTAAGAAAGAAGTAAATCATTTATATAATCATTTTTTTTAATATATATTTATAAATGCATACTGTGTAATCATTTTTAAATTACAACATGGAAATAAAATATTATATATATATATATATTTACTTAATGTATTTGTGTATATTTTTTATTTTTTTTCCTATTTAATAAATATATATATATATATTATATAATAATACCTTTGATAGCATTGTGAATATAAAATTATACAAATTTTTATTTTTTGCATAATTTAATTTATGTCATATTATATTTTATATTCAATCATTTATATTTTTTTTTTTTTTTTTATGTTTTTTTTTATAAACTATTAATACTTGAGGTTACCAAATGTGAAGTTTTATAACATATATATATATATATATATATATATATATATATATATATATATGTTTATGTAGTACTATATATCCCTTTCTTTCATTTGTACATTTTAATTTGAAAATGGACTAATATTCTAAACATGTTTTAATAATAACTTAGAAGTATATATGTAGAGATAGAACCTATATTATATGTACAATGATATATAATATAGAGAAAATGCAGTTGATAAAAAAAAATATAAATAATAACAAAAAAAATAAGAAAATACAATAAATAAATAAATATTACTTATTCATTTATGTGTATGCATATACATATGTATATATGTGCATTATTTTTCATGGAACAAATATATTCCATATGTTTTTTAAAAATGTCGATAAATAATTATTTTCTACACACACACCAGTTAGCTCAATAGATTTACATTTCGAATAAATTAACAAATATAAAAAATGCATAGACGATATATTATTTTTATCCACTTTTATTTTACAATGATCTTCTACTTTAATTACAATTTTATTTTTTTCAAAAGTTATATAATTTAGTTTTATTAAGTCTTCCATATTCCCCTTCATTTTAATAAATTCATTTGAATACATTTTTAAGCTGTCAAAATGCTGAGGCAAAAATAAGAATATATAAAATAAGAACGACTCACTATATATATATATATACATCTTATTTTATATATCCTTTCTATTTTATTTTATTTTATTTTTTATTTTTTTACCGGATGAGTGTATGACCTAAAGTTAAAAATGTCATTTTTATCATCATAATTTATAAACTCAATGTCTTTAAAAAATAAAACCATATCAAAATTTTTGAAATTTATATTATATTTAGAGGGACCACCTTCTTCATAATTTGTATCCTCTGTTTTATATAAATAATTAAATAAATCCTTATGATTTTTATGAACATTATTACTCTTATAAGTATTCGTTTCGTTTTTTTTTTTATTCGAATTATTTATTTCAACCTTATTATTTTTTTTTTTCTCTTTTTCTTCTACACAATACACATGTATCATTTTTTTTAATATTTCCCTTTCTTTATTTTCGTAATCCTTTTTACAAGAGGATATTAAAAAATCTGGACATGTCATGGATACATTTACACAACATAAATGTCCATTAGATGTCAACAAAAATATCTTATAGTTTAAAAGTTTTTTTTTCTCTTGCGCACATTTGAAATCAATAATATCCTAAAAAAAATATATATGTAATATATATATATATATATATATATATATATATATATATATATATGTATATGTATATATATATTTATTTATATAATATTTATTGTATAACATAAAAGATAAACTAAATATAATATGTATCATATCATTTTATTTATTTTATTTTTTAACAAACATATAATATCTTTTTCTATATAATATACATTTCCTTTCTTTTTGTGTCAATTCTTCATTTTTACCTTAATTTCAACGTCCGTATAATGTATAACTACACCAGATATATAATACAAATTTCCTTGGATTAAATCAAAATATATTTTGTTTTCCCTGTTATTTTCTTTGATATAATTTTTGAATATATGAAAATGTACACTTGATAATACAGGTATTTTATATATATTGGTATATATAAATGATGGATATGTTTTTTCCTTTATTTCTTTTGTTTCTTTTGTTACTATACTACCATCTGTTTTTAATTGTATATAATTTTGTAATTTCAAAACATCTTCTAGTTGTTCAAATAACTTACTTTTATATCTCTCATCTATATTTATATATGTTGAATGAAGAGCTTGAAATACTATAGGTGCATAATGTTTCTTTTTTAAAACTGATGCATGTATACACTGTAAATATTTATCATATGTAATATCATCATTATTTATTTTTGTAATATCTTTTAAAAAACGAGATTCAAACATATGATAATTTAAAGCTCTTTTTATATTATCCCCATGTATCTTCCCATTGAATGTATTAAAAAGAAAATCATCTAAAACGTGGTCATCCAAAAATTGATTAAATTTATTATTATTATTATTTGATTTTTGAACGAAAACATTGAATAATTGTATTCGGCTTCCTTTCCGTAGACTTTCATAGGTTCCCTCGTCAATCTAAAATAAAAACATAAACGAGAAAAAAAAAAAAGCAATCAAATAAATAAATAAATAAATAAATATATATATATATGTACACACTTATTTATATACCTTGAACATTTTTATTTGACATAACGAATTGATCAAATATCCTATTTTGTCCTCATACGAATCCGTATCCTTTATGCTCTCTAAGGAAGAATAATCAATAGCTTGTATCGTACAAAAAGGTGTTGCCTCAAGAAACATGGTTAGTTCATTTTTCAATCGAATATACTCATTATTTTCTTTAAAATTTTCCTCATGAAACATTTTGGTTATTTCATTCTTTAAATTGTATATGAGTTTTTCATAAACATTTCTATTTAAAAGGTAATATTTTTTTTTTACTTGATCATAAAATCCATAAGAAAAATCACTTTTACTTATCATTATAACGTCTATAAAAAAACAAGTACTACCAAAATCTTGGATACATCGTATCTTTTTAGCTTTATATTTTGTGAAACCAATTTTTAGTGTATCCTTTTTATCTATTTCAATTAAATCATTACTAGATAAAAGAAAATATATTGTATGTATACCATGATTTTCTTTTCCTTCTCCCATATTATTGTTATATATATCTAAAGCATTAATTTTTATAATATTCCCCTTTCTTATTTTTTCAGACATTATAAAATTTTTTAAATAATCATCTTTTACAAAACAATGTATATAATCAAAATTGTCACTTAAAATTAAGACAATGTTATGGTTATCATCATTATGAATATCATATATATCATCATTAAAACTATTATTATGTTCATTATTCTTATTATTTTTTATTGTTTTTTTTTTTTCTATTATAATTTCTTCAACTCTTAAATTCATAGATATTTTAGAAGATACTGTTCTATCCTTTAATAATTGTAAAATACTTTTTTTCTTATTCTTTTCTTCTAAATATCTTTTTAATAATTTATACATAAATTTCAAAGGACAAGGTGCCTCTGTTTCATCAATACTTTTAATTATCATTTTCATATAATTCTTTTTTTTTAATTCTTTATATTCCATTTTATTTAGTTTATCCATAAAATCTTTTTCTTCATTAAATTTTATGTCATCTAAATTTTTTATATCTATAAATTCATCTTTTTCCATTTCATAATTATTCCACTTATTTTTGTTATCATGATTTGTTCCCTCTTTTTCATTATTCAAATATATTCTTTCCTTATATCCATTTGATACAAAATTTGTATGCTTTCTTCTCAGATTTATGTATGTATGTGCATTTATATATTCATATATAAAATTATCATAGCATTCATGCATAGATAAACCTCCTGCAATATCATCATGCAAATAATTATCCCTTATAATTTTATTCATAATCTCCTTCTTTATACTTTTATAATTCTTCTTTAAATTCTTTCTATATGTACGATTCAAAGATATACTAATCAACTTATATTTTTTGTAAAACCAATTAAAATCATATATATCAAATAAATTCATTTCTTTTAATGTCAATATGAATAATTCATATAGTATATTTATATCACATATATAATATTCCTCAGTTTCTTTATTCTTATAAAAATATATGTAATCGTCCTTGAACCAATAAAAATGAAAAGGTGTTTTATTTTCATTTATATATATTAATGTATTTGTCAACTTACAATCTTTTATCTTTTTTTTTATTGATATATTTAAAAGATTATCTTTTATTAACTTTACATAATTTCTTACGTTAATTTTCAAGTTCAATTTCTTACATTTATTGTTATTATTTATATTATTATTTTTATTATAAATATTCATATTCTTTTCTTCTTCCAATATCTTTATTTGTTTTCTTTGCCTTGGATTTATAAAATCTCTTTTAGAATTTGAAATATTATCAAATCTCATTTTTCTCTTTTTATTCATCTGTAAGGTACACTTATCTAACAATCTACAATTTTTATCATCTTTATTTAATTCTTCTTTTTTATTTATATAATCATCGTATTTGTCTAATTTGTATAATTCCTGTTCTTTCGATTTGGTCATATCCACATCTTCTGAACCTTTATCTCTATCTTCACATAATAAACTTCCTACACATTTTTCTTCTATATTTTTTTCATGACCATTTTTATTATCATCAATTTGTGCCCTTTCGTTTTCTCTTAATATTTTATCTTCTACTACTTTTCTACTTTTCTCCGAATCATGTGAGACGTATAATATATTTTTTTTTTCTGACCTTATCTTTTGTTCACTCGCATAATTATTATAACCATCATCGTTATCAAACAGTTTGTGTCTCATCTCTTTTAATTTATCTTTATTTATATTAACCTCCTTTCCTGATGCATATGTGAATGATGTATTTACTTGTTTATTATGATCATTCTTATTTTCTTCAAAAGAATAATTATTATAACCATCATCGTCGTCAAACAATTTGTGTCTCATCTCTTTTAATTTATCTTTATTTATATTAACCTCCTTTCCTGATGCATATATAAACGATGTATCCAATGTATTATTATTTTTTTCGTTCTTATTTTCTTCAAAAGAATAATTATTATAACCATCATCGTCGTCAAACAATTTGTGTCTCATCTCTTTTAATTTATCTTTATTTATATTAACCTCCTTTCCTGATGCATATGTAAACGATGTATCCAATGTATTATTATTTTTTTCGTTCTTATATTCTTCAAAAGAATAATTATTATAACCATCATCGTCGTCAAACAATCTGTGTCTCATTTCCTTTAGTTTATCCTTATTTATATTAATCGCCTTTCCTGATGCATATGTGAAGGAAGTATTTAATTCTTTATTATCAATTTTCATACTTTCTTCATATGAATCATTAGTATCATCTTCAAATATTTTGTCTTCTATGTCTGTTTTTATGTCCTTATTTATATTAACATCTTTCCCTGATGTATATATAAAAGGTGTATTCAATTCTGCATTCTTCTTCTTCGCACTTTTTTCATATGAATTATTATTATTATTATTATTATTATTATTATTATTATTTTTATTATTATTATTATTATTATTATTATTATTTTTATTTTTATTATTATTATTATTATTATTTTTATTATCTGAATAAGCATCATCATTAAACAATTTTTCATGCATCTCTTTCAATATATCTTGATTTATACGAATAGACTTGCCAGAAGCATACGTAAAAGATCTGTTCTGTTCATTAGCTATCTTTGCATTTTCGTTAATATCACATAACTCAGATAAATTTATTAAAGCTTCTTCATTTGAAGATACATTTGTATTACATGTGAAATTTCTAGGAAATGGTTTTAATATATCTTTTTCCTCATTTAAACGATCCATATATATGTTTATATCCCTTTCTACGATTTTTTCGGTTAATTCTTTATTGTACTTATTATCTCCTTTATTATTTTCCTCAGATGAATAATTAGTATCCTTATCATCGTCAAATAATTTTTCTCTCATTTCTTTTAATATATCTTTATTTATAATAACGTCTTTTCCTGAAGCATACATAAATGATTTATGTTGTTTGTTATCTCCTTTTGTTGTTTCATATGCATCATAAAAATGTAATAAATTTATATCATTTTCTTCATGCGAAACAACATTTGTATTATAAGTATAATTCCTGGAAAATGATTTTATGGTATCTTTTTCTTCCTCTTTTACAAAATCGATATTTATGTTGGCTTCCTTTTCTATGCCATTTTCAATGAGCATATTGTTCATAACACTATTTTTATTTATATTATCATCTTTAGTATGATTCTCTAAATTAATATATACTGGTACTTCTTTATTATTCACATTTTGCGTTTTATCAACAATTTCAAAAAATTCATCTAATTCGTTTTCATTATTTTTCATTTTTTGTGTGCTTTCAATAATTTCAAAAAATTCATCTAATTCGATTTCATTATTTTTCATCTTTTGTGTGTCTTCAATAATTTCAAAAAATTCATCAACATGAACATCACTTTCATTTATGTTCTTATTCTTATTTATGATTTCTAAGAATTCATCAACGTGAACATTATTTTCTTTTGTTTTCTTACTCTTATCTGTGATTTCTAAAAATTCATCCATCTCAATATTTTTCAAACCTTTTGTATTATGATAAATTTCTAAAAATTCATCTTCTTCATTTTTTATATGCTTATTTCTATCACATATATCGAAATTTTTATTCTCCTTCGATTTATGAATGTCTTTATTTATATTATCATAAATTTCTGCAAATTCGTCAAATTCATCAAATTTATTTTCATTCGTATATATATTTTTATTATAAATATCTGAAATATCACACATATTATCTTTTCCTTTTGGAATCCTATCATTTCCATTTTGTTTCAAATTATGATATTCCAAAGAAGAATTATTATTTCTTTCTTCTATTAAATGCTCCGAAATATTATCTATTTCTATTTCTTTATCAATATTTTTTAAAAGTAATACTCTATTATAATTTGTTTCATTATTATTATTATCTATAAAACAACAATTTTTTTCTGAAGAAAGCATATGATTATGTTGCTCCTTTCTTTCTTTCAAATGTTCCATATTCATTTTTTCTTTCCTTGGTGACAAATTATTTAACTTGCTCATATAATTGTCTTCCACATTTTTCACAATATATCCATATGAATTATGATCAACATTTTGCTTATGATCTTGAAAATTAGTTTGTATATTCTTATTTACATAAGAATTATTTAAAAAATGATTTGAAGATGTGTGACTATATGTTCTTACTTTTTTTAACATATTCATTGTGGTATTATTTGTTTTATCTTCATATGCACTTGTTTTATATGGAAAATAATTAACATTACATTCTTTCCTTTCTTGATTTTTTTTTATTTTTTTATTTACATCATAGCCATCTTTACATATCTGTTTCATGTTAATATCTAATTCTTTAATTATGCTAGCTTTATTTCCATTATTATAATTATGATAACCTTTCTCGTAAGAACAAAATGACCCTTCTGACTGTGCAGGTTCTTTTAGAATATTTTTCATATATTTCTGACTGTTCATATAAAATCCATTATCATTTTTTCTATTTTCCTGAACAGGTAATAAACTTGCATTATTTTTTGAATTAAAATTTTCATAATGGCAATTTATATTTTCCATAAGCTTCTGTTTGTTATCACTTTTATTTAAATACATTACGTTCGAATTCTTATAAATTTGATATTCACTGAATCTAGGCATCCTTTCATTATGGTACATATTATTTTTATAAATTTTATTTATGAACATGTTCATATCATTATCATAATTATCATATTCATTATATAAATTATTATCATTCTGAATCCTAATGATTGTTTTTTTTTGTTCAGGATTCATTGAAGTGTCATTTATATTATGTATAACATCCTGTTCATTCATTATTTTTAGATCACACTTCATCATATTTTCACTATCTTCTTTATCTTTACAAAAATAGAAATCATCTTTGTTGTATTCAATAGGTTTGTTTTTATTTCTTATAACATATTCGTGATGAGTATATGAAATATTAACTTTTTTTTCTATTATCTTATCAAATTGAAACATCATATTTTCGCCAGGAATACTTCTCCCTTTATGTCTATTTCTAATATGTTCGTTATTTTCAAGATATTCTATATTTTGATAACGTGTTATCTCTTTTTCATGTATTTTAATAATTGGATCATTTATTCTATGTTCATTTTCTAAAAAGGGAATTATACTTTCGTTTTGATACAAGTGATACTGCTTTTCATTACCTTCCTTTCTTGTAGCATCATATGAATTATTATTATGTTTATTTTGATCTTGATAATAGTTCATGTTTCTATTATCATTAAAACTTTTTGAAGTGTAATTTAAATGGGAATATTGATCACCATCTATACTTTTTAAGGAATGTATATTACTATACTGTTTTAATTGGTTATTATTATTTATGGTTTCTTCATAAAAATTAAAACCCTTGTTATAAACATAATAATTATAATAACCAGCCTTATTATTATTATTATTATTGCTACTATTATTATTATTATTATTATTGCTACTTTTATTATTATTATATGCATCCTTTTCTTTGCCTTTTTGTATTTGATAATTTGTATAAAACTTTTCAACATATTTACAATTTTCATCTCTTATTTGTAAATGCATATCTCTATTATTACGTGGAGAATTACTTATATTACAATAATTATCTTTTAAACGAGGATTAATGTAATTATCCTTATTATATGAATATATCCTTTCATTGGACATACGACATTTTGGTTCTGCATCTCTTCTTAAGTAATTATAATATGGATGTTTTATTTCACTATAAGATATATTCCGAAATTTTCTAATATTTTCATCGTTATCATTATTTTGAGTTTTAAATATATTTTCATCAATAAATAAGTTATTATTTAAATATTTAGGAACACTATTTGATATATAATGTTTATTATCTGTTTCGTTTCTATATGCACTATTTATATTATTTATGGATATAACACTATTCCTATTTTTATTAAATGTATTATCATAATGTTTATGTACATTTGTAGTACCATTTTTCATTATGACTTTGTTTTTTTCAAACTCATTTTTATCTCCTACATTATCACAGAAAGTATCTAAACAATCATAAAAATTATTTATATAATTAGGAGTATCTTTATCATCATATGTTTTATAAGTTTGTTCATTCTTATATTTATATATCCCAAATTTATTATTGGATTCGTGCTTTTTTATTTCATCATCTTTTACAGATAAATGATAATTAATTTTATTATGACTCATTTTATTATATTATTAATACATTTCTTACAAAAAAAAAAAAAAAAATATATATATATATATATATATAGCTATATATATATGCATAATAAAATAAATAACAAATTATTTTAACTTATGAATTTGTGAGCTTTACAAAAAAATAAATAATAATACAAAAAAAAAAAAGAAAAAAAGTGCACACTTTTAATATAAATACTTTCATTATGAATTGTCTTTAATAATTTTTAGTATTATTCTATTTATATAAAATAAAATATTTTTATTTTATCATGTTTTTTTTTTTTTTTCTTTTCAAAACCTTTTTAATTTTCATGAGATTTTTTTATTTCCTCTTGTTATTTTAATTTTTTTTTTTTTTTTTTTTTTTTTCTTAAATCATTCATTATCTAATATGATAATATTACAGTATATTTTCTAGAAGGTTAAGATAATATTATATATATATATATATATATATATATATATATTTTTATTTTTTTTTTGGTTAAAAGATATTAAAGTTAAAAAATAATAAAACACACTTGGATGCAATTAAGAAAAAATAAAAGGGAAAATCAATTATTATTAAATTGTTAATAAAATCATTTTGAAGAAATTTAACTTAAAAATTTTTTTTATGTATTTTTATTTTTATTATTTTATTATTTTTTTTTTTTTTTTTGCTTTATAATTTTATAATATCTTCATTATGGTAACGTAAATTTTGAACTTTTTAACTGTAAAAAAATAAAATAACTCACAAAGTACAAAAATAAGCATATGAAAAATAAAATATGTTAATAATTGTTCATAGAATGTAAAGTGTAATAAGAATAGTCTCTATGATATAAAAAATATAATATAAATATAAAACATATAATCATTTTTTAGTATGCATATAAATTTAAATATGAACATATATAATATATTATATATATATATACATTTTTTTTTATAACATATTAGAAATATAAAAATATAATTTGAGAAATAAACTTTTTAAATATAATATATTGAATGGGTTCAAAAGTTTGGACAATATATATATATATATTATATATGTACAATACATTCTTTCTAAAAAAATGTCCATTAAAATCTCATAGGTATATAATATGTTTCATAATAATAATTATAAATATTTTCATCAAATATTTTTATTGTAGTTTATTATCTCAAGGTATATAATAAATATATAATATATTAAAATATAAAGGATATATATTTGTACCTTAAAAGACTATAAATTAAATATACAATGATTATTAGAAAATACAAAAAAAAAAATAAATAAATAAATAAATAAATAAAATAATATATATATATAGATAGATATATATATATATAATTGTATTTTTTCTATGAAAAAGAAATATGGAACAATTTAAATTTCTGTACACCCATTTAAAGGTACATATTAAAGATATGGTTTATCCTTTTATTCGTTTTAACCTAATATATATCTTTCAATAGTTAAATATGATTAAAAGATAAATTTTATATCATATGAAATCTAATAATAAATATATATATATATAATTTTTTTTTATATTACGATATATAATTTTATTAGTTTTAAATGGAAAAAAAGGGATTAAAAAAAACTTTTTTTTTTATTTATTTTTTATTTTATTTTATTATTTATTTTATTTTATTATTTATTTTTTTTTTTTTTTTTACTTAAAATTTATTTCAAAATGTATATTATATATATATATATATATATATATATATATAATAGTTATAACTTATGCATCTTCTACAGATATAAATTTTTTAATATATTCAATTTTTTCAGATAAAATAGGTGTGGTTCCTTTTGGATAAATAGTTGGATGAGGTAAGTGATATAATCGCATGTTTGGTTCTTTATAAGGTCTTATATGTTGATAACTATCTTTTGTAATAACACATATATCTACATTACCACCAGAACCTAAATCATTAAAAATACCTGCACATATAGCTTCACATACTAGATTTTTTCCTTCTTCTATTGTCATATTGTCTCTATATTTTGCTTCTAATACTGCCATAGCATTTAAAGATCCTGAACCTAAAGCTGTAAATGGTAATAAACAAGATGAACCATGGGGATGTATCCCATATAATTGTGGTCCATTAACATCTACTCCACCTAATACTATTGCACATACTTTATATCCTTGATATTTAAATAATTCTTGAGTTAATCTTGATACACACATGGATACTCTTGGTTGTGTATTTGTATTTAAACGATGTAATTCGACATTATGTTGTAACCATAAAGTTGTATGTTCTAAATCTCCTGCTACACCTGCACCTGCACACCATATATTTTTACTTATATAATGTAATTTACTACAATTTTTATCAGCTACTATTGGTCCTTCCGTAGCTCTTGTATCGGCACCCAAAATAACTGCATTTTGGCAAACCAATCCACAGATTGTTGTTCCTGTTTTTCGAAATTGTGGAAACTTTACTCCCTTTTCTTTTAATATTTCATTTCTTTTTAAGTTATCAAAATTATATCCTCCGTTTTCTTCTTTGAGTATATTTATATATTCGAGTTTCATAATTTTTTTAAATATTTATATGTTAACAAAAAAAAAAAAAAAAAAAAAAAAATTTCTTCTTTAATTTTATGAAATAATTATAAGGTGTATTACTTTATAATTATATTATTTAATATTTATAAGTATATTGTATATATATATATATATATATATATATATATATATCATGCGATGATTATTTTTATTTTTATCATATAACTTATATATATATATATATATATATTTATATACATATAATGAAACAATACTTTTTTTTTTCTCTCTTATAATCACAATATTTTTATACTAAATATTTGTCATACATTTAATTTTTAAGAAAAAAAGGAAAAGGGATAAAAATATATTTTTTACATATATATATATATATATATATATATATATATATTTATTTATTAAAAAAATATATATATTTTTTATATTCTTTCTTTTTCCTAATATTAATATAATTTTCTTTTTAATAAATATATACTTTTTAATAATATTATTTTTCTTTCAGTATATAAATATGAGTAAAAAAAAAAAATGAATATATATTTTTCCCTTTATTAAATATGGAATAAGTAAATGTCATCTCCCATTATTTATTTTTTTCTTTTTCTGATTTTTTGTAATTATAAAAATGTATTTATTCATACATCATATATGTATTATAAATATTATGATTTTTAAAGGAATTAAAAAAAAAAAAAAAAAAATTAGTGAATTGTAAATATATTTTTTATTATTGCATATTAATTATGAAATAGTTATACATACATATAATAAATATATATTATTATTATATACATATTATATTATATATTATAATTTTGTATATGATGTAATACATATTTAAAGTTCGTATATTTCTTCTTAAAATTATCGACCTTTTATATTATATATATATATATATAATATATAATATATAATATGTATTATATATATTTATAAATATAATATATAGTATAAAAAAATATACAAATTGTTTTAAGAATAAATAATTTTAAGAAAAACCCATTTTTAATGGAATAGTATTTTCTTTTTCTTTTTTTTTAATTTTTTTTGATGTTATGGCATTTAAAAAAAACAAAATATTGTTATATATATGAAATATATAACTTTATATAAAATTTTAAAAATATATTTTACTACCAATAGAAATGTTATAAAATGATTGTATATATTATTACCTTTTTTTACCATTTGAAAGATAAAAAAACAAAAATGTTATAATAATATAATAAAAACATATACTTATATATATTACATATATAATATAATGTTTTAAGATTTTAATAAAATATCATGAATAACACATTTGTGTTTATCTTATTTGTTGAAACAAATAAAACATATAACATTTTTATTTGTGTTAAAATAACAAACCTTTTTAAATTATAAAAGTTGCTTTGAGTTCTTTTAATTATATTGTATAAACATATTATTATATTGTTACATATTTCACATATTTGTTTGGGTCTAATAATAAGGAAAAGGAGAGAAAAAAAAAAAAAAAAAAAAAAAAAAAAAAAAAAATTATTAACTGAATGTTTTATATAAAAGTTATATTTATTTTATAATTAACATATTTTTTTATTTTTATTTTTTATTATCACAAAGTTTTAAGTATATAATACAATATATTATA
>NC_033658.1:1104469-1124216 GCF_001601855.1 Plasmodium reichenowi | reverse complement strand
AAAAAAAAAAAAAAAAAAAAAAATAAAAATAAATAAAAATAAAAATATTAAAAAATAAAAAAATATATAAAAAAATAAAAATGTAAATATTTAATTAGTTATTTTAAATATTTTTTTTTTTATTTTTTTTTTTTTTTGTACCTTTATATATATATATATATATATATATATTTATATTACATGTATTAATTTCACAATAATATATTTTATTAATTATTGAAACCATGATTGTTTTAACAGAAAATCCATTAGAAAAAACTAATAATTGTACGTATTCAAGCAACAAAGTATTAATTAAAAGAAAAAGTAATACCCAATTAAAAGTTATAGCGAATAGAATTACACCATATTTTAAAGGAATAATAAGGACGCGAAGATTCTTAAAACTTGTTGATAAGACAGGACACAAATATTTATACTCAAAAAATAATATAAATAATAATATCGAAAAAGAAAAGAAAATTAAAAACCGTTCAGATGATATAAAAAAAAAGAATTTAAATAAATTAGATAAGATTTTTAAAATTAAACAGAATAAGCAAAATAAAGTTATAACTAATCGAGTTCATTTTTATAATACTACCTTAAAAGATTCATATATTACAAATTTGCAACATCAAGAAAATTCTGAACTTGTTGTTCATGTTAAAGATAAGAAAAAAAGAATTTCTAATAATAAAAAAAAGTGTAAAAAAGATTTATTTAATATAAGAGAAATTACATTAGACAATCTTAAAGATATAAATACAACAAGATATTTTCATGATTTACATAAATTAAATAATAAAAATCTACAACCAAAGGTAAAAAAAAATATATGTAATAATATATATGATATATATAATAATCATATTAATAATAAAAAACATAGTGCTCAAAATTATTATGCATTATATGATACTAATAATAAAAATGTAAATAATATACATTATGTTGATAGTATTACAAATAGTCAATCATTAAAATTATATCCCTTAATTAATAATAATGCATATGTTAATATAAAAAGAAATGTATCCAAAAAATCTTCTTTTCATATTTATAATAAAAGAACCTTAACAAGTAATAGTTTAATAGATTCTATTATAAGCTTATCAAATGAACTTAATAAATCAACTCTAGAAAAAAAAAATTTTAATCCTGATTATGAATATGATAAAAATGTACTTCATTATGTAAATAAAATATTGAACGATAATAAGTTCAATTATGATATTACTCCTTCGAATGGAAATAAAAATGATATAGAAAAATTAAAATTTAAAATAAAAAAGTATAATAATATTCCTATCTTTTATTTTAGAAAATTATTTAAATATATTATAGAACAAAATAATAATAATAATAATAGTATTAGTAGTTATAGGCATACAAATCAATCCAATATTTATGATTTATTTTATGATAGTGATGGGAACATTACATATAATGATCCCTTTTACACTAATAGAAATCATAATGATTCATGTAAATATATACATGATGATAACAAAGACATTTCCTTTAATTCTTTTGTATATACTAATTATTATTCTGATAATTATTTTTCAGATAGAACTAAAGTAAAAAAAAATAATAAGAGAAATTTATTTCATCGAAATTTTAGATCCTTTATACCAATAAATTCAATCAAATCACAAGAAAATCATAGTATAGATCAAGATAAAAGAAATAACCAAAAAGGGAATTTAAAGTCTGGATTAAAGAACAAAAAAATTGGTTTATTTCATTCTAAAGAAGTAGGTTCCTTTAAAAAAAAAAATGAATATATTAATAGTGATAATATAGTTAATAATAATGTATCATTTCATAAAGATAACCCTGATCCAGCATTAAATAGTAAAATAAATAATTCCTGTTACCATCCAAATAATTATCATCATATTAAAAGGATTAGTATTAATAGCAACATAAATATGTATCAAAAAGAAAAAAATATAAATAATACACGTATTCCTAAAAATAGAATAAACGAATTATGTATAAAAAAAAATTTAAATAATAATTATAAAAATATTCATTTGGATAATTCTAAATATAATCATATAAATAATACTTCACAGAATATTAAAACGCGTTCCTCTATATTTGTAGACTCTAATAATTTTAGTACACCTAAAGAAATTGTAACTAACAAAAAATTAAAAGATATTTCACATCCAAATAAAGAGGTAATTCTTAAAAGTAGGAAAGAAGAAATATATAAATATATAACAAATATTAAAAATGAAATAGATAAAAATGATGTAGTGAATAGTAAATATAATGAGTTGATGGATGGTTTATATAACTCTAACAATCCTGAAAATTTAAGAGATTCAAATAATAAATCTGTAGTATCGATTTTAGTAAATTATCCTAGTAGTAGTATAAGAAACAGGGTTTCGTTTGAGGGTGATGTTAATGAAAATTATCATCATAATAATAATAATAATAATAATTTTTATGGTAACAGTAATTATAACAATGCAAGTGACAGTAGTAGTAATAGTAGTAGGAGTAATAGTTCTTGTAAACATAATAATATTTATAATAATAATCATAATAAACATACGTGTATCAAAAATAAGATAAATGAATGTAATGATAATGTCAGAAATAATATACAAAATGAAAACAATAAATATAATTCATTTATTAGTATAGACGCCAATTGTAGTTTTAATTCAAATAATATTAAACGAAATGATTCATATATTAACATTTCTGAAGATGATAATTATAATAATAGTGTAATAAATGAAAATAATAATAATAATGATAATTATATAGATTTAATTTCTTTACAGAAAAACGATAATAGAGAAAACCAAAGTTATACAAGTGATTTAAAAGAACAGAGAAAAATTCATAAAGACAATATTACTGAAAAATTAGAACAAAGACCTTCTGGATTTGTTATAAATAATATTAATGAATTAAAAAGTTTAACATCAAGTATTCATTCTATATATAGTAGTGCTGAATTAATTAAAACACCCATTGAAACTAATATAGAAAATAACCATTTAAAAAACAATCGTGAAATTTTTACTTCAAAAGATATAAAATCTTTATGTATTTTTAAACAAAGAAATAAAAAGGTAAGGTCATCAAATAATTCATCTTTCTTAATTGATTTTAGAAACTCACATACAAATAATATCAATATGTTAACAGAAAATCAAAAGTTTAATAATGTATTATTGAATAAAGAAATTCAGATGGATGAAAATCAGGAACGTGAATTTTCAATTGATGATTGTTTAATGAACTGCCTGAAACATAATGCATCTAATTTAAAAACCAATGAAGATTATGAAAGATATTGTAATGAAGACAAAATATTGAATCCAGATTATAAGCCTTCAGAATCTAGAAAACTTGGAGAAAAATTTTTGCAAAAAAGTCAAAAGGAATTATATTATTCTTATGCTAACAATGGTTTTCATTGTGACACAAATTTAAATAATGCTGAAGTTGGGAATAGTTGTTTTAAAAATGATAATGGATATAGTTCATATAATGATCCGAACATGAATTATCTTCATAACATGAAAATAAATGTCTTCAACAATAATAGAGATTTCATGAATAATAATAATTTAAATAGTATTTATAATAATAATCATAGTGTTAGTAGTATATATAAGAATAATTATATAAATTCTATAAATAATGAATACTACATGAAAGGTAATAATGAATACATTACTAATGATAAATTTATTAAATATTATGAAAAATATTCAAATAAAGATGTTGATGAAAATGAAGCAAAGAAATTGAATTACACAGATTGTTATGATTTTAAAAATTCTTTATTAAATGGGTTAAGTAGAGATGATAGTTTCTGTTCAGATGATGATTTAAAAAATGATGAAAATGATATGAATTTTTTAAAAGATTCTATAAATTCATTTGATAATTTAGAATCCACCGAAAAAAAATATGAAGAAATTTTACGAGATTTCAATGGAAAAATTCCCTTACTTCATAAAGTGTTAAAACCATTGCCAGCAAAAAACCGATCCAACAATTTTGATATTTGTTTATATTTGTTACAAAAACATGGAGGAGACCTAAATAATGAAGAAAATATTTGCATATTAAGAGATAAAGAAATAGTAGAACATAGTGCCATATATGATACTAAAAAATGTTGTATAAAAAGTAATATAACAAATGTAACAAATATTAAGTTATATCATCCCAAATGGTATAACAAGAAGAAGATTATTGAGAGATTGAAAGAACAAAGTTGTTATAATCCTTTTACCATTTTTGGATCTGCACCAAGTTTATTGGACTTTGATGAAGTGTTTGACAAAGATGTATATAATAAATTTGTTTCAAGAAATAGTCGTAAAAATCATTCCTTATTAAGAGTACTAGCTAAACAAAAGGTTATCAATAATTTAAATGATAAAATAACAGATAAAGAATGGCCTCAAGTACATGCATATTTAAAAAAAAGATGGAGTAAAGAAACTAATATCGAATTAAATTGGGCATGTGATCCCTTATTGTATGAAGAATTAGAATGGTATTTAAGTACAAATAATGAATACCTTAATATGACAGATAAAGTAGCAGACATTGAAGTATGTTATTGCCCAACTTTAGATCCAAATTCTTATTATGCGTGGAATGATTCAAGAGTTATTTATACAAATTTGTGTTACAATAAGTCTAAAGAAGAAGTCGATGCTAACAATAACTCTGTTAATAAAGGAAGATATATGATGAATAAAAATATGGAACTAAAGAATAATGACAAACAAGTATCCTTTAGAAAAAGAGCAAGTGGATGTGAACACCTCATGTTTCAACAGAATATAATGAAACAGAAAAATTTATCGAAAAGAAAAAAGAAATTATTAAAAAAAAAAAAAAAAATGTTAAAAGAAAAAAATAAATTACTAAACAATAATAATAATGATAGTGCTAATAATAAAGGTGATACAGAAATAGATGCTAATGCTTATTTCGAAACATCAGAAAATTATGAAAATAACTCTAAAAATATGTATCCGCAAAATAATAATAATAATAATAATTATTCTTCAAATGACAATAATCCATATTATCCAAACATTTTTATGACAAAACGTAAAAAAAGTGTTTACTATAAAAAAAATAATGACGATGATACTATTCCGATTATGACTGTAAATACATCTTTATACAGGAACAATATGGATAATAGATATAACTGTAATAATACTGCATATGATTATATTAAAAATAAAGATCATACAATAAAATTTTTTGCCTCCCCTAAAAAAACAAAAAAGAATAATTCATATAAAAAATCTGTTAACAATTCGAATTCTTTCTATCTTTTGAATTCATCTATGATTAATAATGACAATATGTACAATAATAATTTTAATAGTTTTGATTCCAAAAAATCAATGGATTGCAACGACCCTTCATCATCATCCATTTATAATAAAAATATGTTCATTGAAAAAGATAACATAAAAAATAAAAATGAAATAGATGCACACAATTATTCTGGTAGACATAAATTTACATCTGATATAAATAATGAAGAAAATGTGTGTGCAAATATAGAAATGCATGAAAATATTTTTAAAAAGAATATATATGAAACGAACAACAATAAGTATACTTACGATGTGAATAAAAATTATAATAAAATGAATTTCATCACACAAGATGATAATAATGATGAAGATAATAATAATAGTTATACAGATAATAATAGTTCTATTAGTGGTATTCATTTGAAAAATAAAAATGATGGCATGAAATCTTTTGCTCATATGAACCAGAATCAAAATAATTATGAATATAACATGAAAAATAAATATATAAATAACAATAATTATTATAATTCAGATAACAATGTTGTAAATATGAGCATATATAAGGATATACGAATGGATGAAAAATATAAGAACAACAGTAACAATTATAGAAATGATGATTCAGAGAGTAATCATAATTGTTATAATAACTATAAAGGTTATAATAATGATACAAAGAAAGAAAGGTTCAATACAAACAATTTTGTTGATAATTATTACCAATTCAACCAAATAAAAGTAGAAGAATCTGACGAATTTAATAATTTCAGAAATATGGATAAAGAATATACATATGAATCAGATAACAAAAGTATATTCAAGAATAAATTATCAACTTTTACTTTCTCAGAGGAAGATGAGAGTAAAAAAAAATATAATATTAATGAATTAAAAGAAAAATATGTAAATATATATAAAGAACAAAATATAAATGATAATTATACTACTAATGTTTTTGAAAATACTTTTGATAAAAATGCAAATAATAATAATAAATATTTTACTAGTAAAACAATGGGAATAGAATATTTTCAAAATAAAAAGTTAGAAAATATGCCTCAAATGGGAAATAAGAAAATTATAGAAAATGTTACCAGTATTAATCTTGAAAAAAATAATGTCCCTATAAAAAAAACTGCAAATGTTTTACCACCAGAAGAAGATATATTCAAATTAACGCATAAAAATATTGATACAAAAAACATCGTAGAGCAAAAAGTTAAGAACAATAATACATCATCCATATATTCAAATAAAAAAAATGAAACAGATAATTCTTTAAATACATTTAATTCTAAAAGGTTAAGTAATAGTAACATTAGTGTTAACGAAAATAGAAAAATAAGAAGATATACAAATAAAATGTGTGAAGAAAATGATAATATATCCTTTGAACCATCTGAAAATATTAAAGAACAAAGTAATAAAAAAGGAAGTATCGAAACGTCTTCTAGTAGAACCAGTGATACATCTATGTCTAGTGCCTTCAAAATGGCTACTTCTGTTTTTAAAAAATTATTTTAAAGATGAATCAATAAAATTATTTTCTTTAAATAAATACCATGAAAATAATTATATATTTTCTTATTATTCCATAATAAATATATATATATATATATATATATATGTAACATTCTTCAATAATATGATGAAACTATGTAAATTTTTTTTTCTACATTATAAAAGTTATATAATTTAATAATTCTTTATATTATTATATATTAATGTATTTATTTATTCATTTAATTTATATTATCTTTTTTTTTAATTAACATTCTTGTTTTATTTTTCTCTTAATATAGATTATACTTTAAATTATTAATAATGTATTTTATTTATGTAAGCACATGTTAATATTTTCTTATTAGTATTTATTATATTATAATTATATATATATATATATTTTTTTTTTTTTTTTTTTTTCTGTATTATGAAAATATGAAGTATACATCTTCATAAAAATAAGTCTAAATTAGTTTATTCTCATTATGTTAGATAAATTAATGTACGATATTTTTTTTTATTTATTAACTTACAAAAACTTATTTCTTTATAAAAAAAAATATAATATAATGTGATCTTTAATTTTTAAAATTGTATTTTGGAAAATAAAAATATATTTTTTAAATTAAAAAAATAAATAGTTACATTAATAATATAATGTATATAATATATCTTTAATACTATAAATAATATATTCGAAATATATACAGAAAAATGTGCAAATTATGAAATCATTCAATTATTATTCCATAATATAATAAAAACTTTTATGTTTTAATACACTGTCATTTTTTTTTTTTTTTTTGATTATATTATATTATATTTATAATATAAAACGTGTCTACATTTTTCCTTTTCAAATAACTAAATTATTTAAAAAAAAATGTAAAATATATATAGTATTTAAATTATTTTTGTTTACTTTTTGAATATTTAAAATGTTATAACGAATATAATTCTATATAACATTATAATGGAACGCTAAATTTTTAGAAATCCTAAATCGTTAAATTTTTAATATAGAACAAAAATAAATAATTCATATTTTATCAGATAATAAGTAAATGATTCTACTTGTAAATTTTGTATTTTATTTAAACTTTAAAATGGAAATTATTTTTTTCTATTGTACAACTAAGACATAACAGAGTTCTATAAATATAATATATTTATTTATAATTATGTTTATAAAAGCATCTAAAAATATAATATGAATTATTATATAATAATTCTTAATTATTATCTTGTAATAATATAATTTTTATTGTACAACCCATAAGTGTTTTTATTTCCCTGTTTTTTCAAACATAAATGTATTATAAAATATATGTACATATAAATATTTATTTTTCAAAAATATATAAACATTTAGAAAATAATATATAAATATTAATATAAAAAGATATTCTATTTTTTACTTTTTGTTAAAATACTTATTAGAAAATATTATTTTATTGTATATTAATAATTTTCAATAAGAAATGATATTTTAAATCATATTAAATTTTAAAATACGATATATTAATAGATGTATCATTAAAGAAATATATATTTTTTCCTGTAATAATATGAAATGAAACAATATATGTACCTATAACAACTAAATACCCTGAAAATATACAAGGAATAATATATAAGTTAAAACATAATCTATACTAAATCTAAGAATATATATTTAGTTTTTGTCTAAAGCAAATAATTAATAAATATAACCTTTGTATTTATCTTTGGAAAAACTTGATCACAAAGTGGTGTAATATTTTTTTCAAAACGTTTTATTTAAACAAAACTTCTTTTTTATCTTATAAATGACATCGTTGTTTCCCTTTTGTGGGAACAATTTTTTTTTGTTTTCTGATTAAAATTATGTAAATATTTTACAATATATTAAATTTCTTATTATTTTATTCATTGAACACATTTCCCAAAAAAAAAAAAAAATACATTGACTCTAATATATACACATTAATAAAAATTCAATTATAACAGATGTTTTCTGAAGGGAAAGAAATAAGATATTATCTTTCACACAATGAATCATTTCCAAGTTGTATTTTTGTTTTATTCTTTTTTAAGTGTAATTTATATATAAAATTTTTAAAAACAATTTTATAAAAAAACATAAGTTTAAAGTTGTTCTTGTATGAAAAATTTTTAGGTGTGAAATTAAATAAAGAAGCAATTATTCTATAAAAATTTCTTACAGAATAATTAAATATTTTGTATAGAAATGAAAAATTTTGAAAACGTGAAATAAAGAATATTAAAATAAAAACCAAAACATTGTATTTGCATGGAATTTATATATATGTATATTTATATATATATGAATAAATATTCTTATATTTCATACATAGAATTTTAATAAAAGTAATATAACATTCTAATTCATATTTTGTTATTTGGATGTAATCTGAAAAAATTAATGCTTTTATTACAATATATATATATTTTCTTAATTCTTCATTTAAATAAGAAAAAAGAGTAAAACATTATTTTATGTTTTAATAATACAAAATATAAAATGTATAATATTTTGATATTTTTAGCTTATAACAGTTATCTATATTCATTTAATACTTATGATTTAAAGAAAAGGATATCGTTTCAATTACACAATTGTAATTTTATTATATTAAATAATAAGAAAATATATTTTTACATAAAGGTTATACGTATTTGCACTATTCTTGATTCTTTTATTAAAAAAAGTACCTCCAAAAGGAAATTAAAAATGTTTTCCGAATAACTCAGTATTATAATATTGTAATTGTTGAATATTTTATTTTTATTATATTTCAATATGTATATATTTCTATTTATTAATTTTTTACTTTTTTGCATTTTGTTTAATTCCTATAGAAATATGCTATATGTTATTTTTTTTTCAATTTTCATTTTAATGTACACCATTTTTTTCGTTTAACTTTAAGAGTTATTATAAATTATTATTATAATAAAATGTTTCTGCAAGGTGCACTTTATAAATCTTTGAGACAATGCTGTATTAAAATTATGGAAATATTCAAGAAAATTATATATTAATAATAAATTCTTGATATTCGCTTTTTTTAGGTTAATAAATACTATCCACATTTTAAATGCTTTATATATTATGCAAATTTATTTTTATTACCTATATTATGTGAATGTATCTAAATCAATACGATAAATAAAATTAAATTAATTACAAGTGTCTTTCTGTTTTCTATTAAGAAATAGTTCATATAATTTATCATAAAAATACTGTAAAATATTATTATATAGATTGGGTTTATTAGTAATATATTTATTTATGTATTCTTTCGTTATCCTTATATATAATTTATATGAATACAATAACAAAATGTTAACAGAATAGAATGTCTTTTTTTATGCTAAATAAATACCTTTATAAAATAATTTTTACTACCAGGGAATATTAACTTAAATAATACATAGAAATATTTATTATTTTATAAAACTTTGGTTCAATAAACAAAAATTTTATTACGTTCTTTCAAAACAAAAAATAACACACTTTTGTCCTGTAAATATACAATGTATATTGGAGAATATAATATCTAAATAATGAATATGATATTTAATTTTTAACATAATATAATATTTTATTTCCAATTCCTTATAATTTGTTTCCTATAGAAATATATAAAATATTTGTAATATTATAATTAATTTAAAATATATTAAAAAAGAAATACACAGAATTCATAAATATATAATTAAATTATATAAAGATTAAAAAAAATAATTAAAAATAAAGGTTTAATTATATTAAAAACTATTTTATTAAAAAAATTTTTTTTTATAAAATAAAATTATATTATATATATATTTATTGAAATTATTTTAAATTTTTAATTAAATATATTATTATAAAAACATTTAAAATTAGAAATAATATTATAATAAATAATTATTTTATAAATAAATAAAATTAATTTTATTATAAAAAATATTCATTATTATTTATATATATATATATATTTATATTTTATTAATTAAATTAATATTAAATAAATTAAAATAATTTAATTTAAAAGATTATATAAAATAATTATAAAATATATTATATATATTATTCTAAAATAAATATTTTAAATATTTTTATTTAATATTAAATTAATTAATTAATTTATTAATAATATATATAAAGTTTATTTACTATAATATAATTATTTATTTTAATATAAATAAAATTATTATATAAAAATATATAATATATATTTATATTTTTTTAAATTATTTATTTTAATTAATTTATTATATATTTTATTAATAATTTATTTTTATGTTATTTATTAATTATAATTTAATTTATTAAATAAAATATAAAATTAATAAATAATTTATTTTTAAATTATTAATTTAATATATAATTAATTTATTAATATATATTTATTATTTAAATAATAAAAAATATATATATAAATATATAATAATTATATTATTATTTTATTAAATTGTTTAATTAAATATAAAAATATAAATATATTAATTAATTAATTAATATATGTCATTTTAATTAAAATAAATTATTAATTTATAATAAAATTTAATATTATTTTAATTAATTAATATTATTTATTTTTATTTAATAAGTGTGTGTATATTTTTTCTATTTTATAAATAGTATAATAAAATAATTAATTTAATTATATATTTAATAATAATATATATATATATATTAAATAATAATTATATATTAATACTTAATATATTTGATTCTTTTTTATTTATTTATTATATATAATTTTAATTAAATATTTAATATATATTTATAAAATAAAAAAATTATTTATTAAATAATTTAATATGTATATAATTAATATATAATATATTTTATATTTTTTTTAATTATATTTTAATTTATTAATATATATATATATAATAATTAAATAAATTATTTTATTTATCAATAATAAATAATAATTAATTTAAATGCCTTAATTAATTAATATAACTTTATTTATATATTTAATTTAGTAAAAAAAAAATATATAATGGATAAATTAATTTATTTTAATATTTAATTTAACATTTAATAATATTTATACAATTAATATATTTACTTAATTATTATTTAATAATATTAATTATATTTATATAATTAATTTACTTATTTTAATATTTAATTATTTAATATAATATTATTAATTATTTAAATAATTAAATAATTTATTTATTTTAATATTTAATTATTTAATATTATTAATTTATTTTATTATATTTAAATAAATAATTAATTTATTTATTTTAATATTTAATTATTTAATATTATTAATTTATTTTATTATATTTAAATAAATAATTAATTTATTTTAATATTTAATATAATATTATCAATTAAATTTAAATAATTAATTAATTTATTTATTTTAATATTTAATTATATTATATTATTAATTAATTTATTTATTTTAAATTTAATTATATTAATATTATTAATTAATTTATTTATTTTAATATTTAATTATATTAATATTATTAATTAATTTATTTATTTTAACATTTAATTATATTAATATTATTAATTAATTTATTTATTTTAACATTTAATTATATTAATATAATTAATTAATTTATTTAATTTAATATTTAATTATATTTATATAATTAATTAATTTATTTTTAATCATTAATTAATTGATTATTTTATATATTAATAAACAATTTTTTTTTTTATTAATTATTTTTATTTAATTTAGTATTAATTTAATAATATTATTTATTAATATATTTTTTATTTATTGTAATAATTTACAGTATATATAATTATAAAATATTATTTATTAATAAAGCATAATTAAATTATATATTTTATTTACTTTAAATAACTAATTAATATATTATTATTTTCAATTAATTTTTTATTTAATTAAATTATAATATTAATTTAAGAATTAAAATATATTTTATTATATATAATATTATTTATTTTATATTAAATTATAATATTAATTTAAGAATTAATATATTTTTTATTATATAAAATATAATTTATTTTATATTAATTTAATTAAATTATAATATTAATTTAATAATTAATATATATTTTTTATATTATAATTTATTTTATATTAATATTATTTTAATTATTATTTATTTATTTTTAATTATGTATTTTTAAATATTAATAATATTATTATGAAGGTATAATTAATTTTTATTTATTTTAGTAATATATTTATATATAAGTATTCTTTTAATTAATTAATATACTATAATACTTATATTATTCCATAATAATTAATTCTTATATAAATTCTGTTCATTTATATTAATGTATTTATTTATAAATTTTTATGTTATTTATAAATGTGTATAAACCACATTTATAATATTTATATATATTTTTTACATATGATTTTATATATAAATATATTTTATTATGTACAAACATTTTCATGAAATTATAAATCCTTAAAACGAATATGTAATGAATTTTAATACTTTTTTCTTTATTGTATTTTTAAATATATAACTTCTAAATGAATAATAACATTTACTATATCATTATTATTGTATATCTATAGGTTAATTACATATGATTATTCATTTTTATAATTTGATATTGCATATATATAATAATATTGTATGTTCAGAAAAAAATAACTACAGTAACACATTACCCTTTTAGACATATTTTCTATTTCAAACTAGTATTAAATGTAACAAGAACATTATATGGAAAATTAATATATTTATTTTTTTATTATGAATATTTTCCTATAAAATTCTTATTTGAATCACACTGAAAAGATTTTAAAATCTGTTTATTTGTATAATGAGTAATTTCTCCATTTATTGAATAATATCAATTATAAAGAAAATAATATATAATATGTAAAATTCCTGTATAATATATTAAGGTTGATCAAAAACTAAAAATACACAAAGATATGTTTTAATAACTAAGAATTATTCCATTAAAATAATGAAAATAAGACTTTTTTTGAGAAAATAGGACAATTTCTAAACGTTCACATTATCAAAATTTAGTACCTTAAATTGAGAGCAGCTATAATACTTTTAAAAATGAAAAATTGAACTATAATTTTTTGTATATTTTATTTTGATTGAAAACCTATTTCATTTATATATTTAAATTATATATTTATATATAGAATATTTTAGGTTAATGTCTAGCATTGTATTTAAAAGTAATAAATTAATTTATGTATAAAAAAATATAATTGAAATAATATATGAATGAACAAATGCGGAATAAGTATAAATAAGCACAATAATTAAACCATCAATATTATGAAAGCATTTAAATAATGTTTACATAATATTTTTAAATGTATTTTAACACAACCATAATATTTCTAATAACGTTTTTTCTCGACATTATATAGATTATAATTCGAAAAGAAATATTATTTAAAAGTGAATATATATATATAATACAAAAATTACAATAAAGTATTTTTATAATGCTCAATGAAATTTAAATAGAAGTTTATATAAAATGCTTGAATTTATTGTTCTATATTAATATAAAATGTTTATATAATTCTTTTTTATATTAAAAAAATAATAAATTTTTAAGTATAGTGATAAATGATACAGAATTATAAACAATGAAAATGAATTACCAGAGATAACATTAAAAAAAGAAGTGCTAAAATTTGAAGGAAAAATTGAAAAGTATTATATAAATTATAAATAGTATCTATATATTATATGTATGTCTATACACTTAAAAACATATTTTTAATAACTGTTTTTTTCTTTTATTTCATTGTTATTGTTATCATTATGGTTTTTAGATTTATATTCTTCCATGAGATATTCACTAAGTAATAAAATAGGATTTATTTTTATATATCGTTTAATAACCTATATAAAGTAATAAATTATATATATAAGATATTATAAATATGTATAATATATAAGTTTAAAAATAAACATGCTTAAATGAATTATTTGTTTCAAAGAAGTAGATTTTATAAATACATATAAATAAAAATATATATAAATAGAATTTGAAATCACATTTTATTACTTCTTTCTGTATATCAAATAACTCTGTAGGATTTGTATTGAATTTGTCCGTTGAAAATATGTCTACCTGTTCTAACATATTTATTAAATAACGAAAAAACATTTTATTTCACATTTTAAATTTTAATGAAAGTTATAAGTATATAAACAATATAATTACTTTTTATAATAATTTTTGGAAATTTTTATATTTTTAATTATTTTCAAATTTTATTCATATGAATAAACACAATAATGAACAAGTAAATTAAATCTATCAAAATTTTCTTAAAACTTTAAATAATTATTCGTGTAAAGAATTACACAATATATTTTATGCGTATATATATAGGGAAAAAAATTATATATGTATATAATTTTAACTTATTTGCATATTACCAATATTGGTTTCCTTCCTAAGGTTATTAAAAAAAAGAAAAACAAAAAAAAGCATTATATATATATATATATAAATAGATTATTTTTAGTTATCTTTTAATTTACAACGTACAAATATTTATATTATAATTACTTTTCTTCAAGCATATTAGATAATAATTCTTTTTCGTTTTTATTATAAATTAGATTGAAATATTTGTGTTTTTCTTTTTCATCGTTTACTAATTTAATGAGCTATATTAATAAATACATAAAAAAATATAGAGAAGTGTTATATGGAAATTAAGTTTTAAAAATTGTATTCTTTTATAATTTTTATTAGCATATATTCACAAAGTAATACTTTTTCTAATGCCTATAAAATTTAATAAAAGAAAAATTTTAATTATAGACTAATAATAATAAACATTTAAAAAAAAATAAATGTTCTTTTTCTTTTCTCATTAGGTATTATATTTCTGTTAATTTACTGGTACTAAAAAGGGGAGAATTGTATTCTTAATATATTCTGAATTTTCATCATCAAATACATTTTTTTCATATAAAATGTTAACAAAATCGTCAAAATTCATTTGATTTTGTTCTATTTAAATAATTAATAATAATTATTTTTATTGCAATTTTTAGAATGAAAATATATAAATTATTAAGTAAAATACAATTGATAATGTCTGTTTTATATATTTTTACGTTATTTGAAACGAAGCAGAATACAATATTAAAACATTTATCTATACGTTTAAATTATTTACAAGTAACAATTGAAATTGCGAAATTTAAATTAAAATATAAATTTTTTTTTTTATGTTTTATTGAAAATAAAATATATGTTGTAGAAATGGTAAATTAAAATTTTATATTAAAATAAAATGTAAGTTTTTTTTTTTTTTTTTTTTTGATACAGAAAATATTTTTAATACTTTAACATAAATATTAAAAAATAACAAATAAATTTGGATTAAAAATAAATAATTCTTCAAAATAATTACAAATTTCGTAATGTTATTGAAAGTTCAAGTTTCACTATCTTTAAAAAAAAAAAAAAAAAAAATTAAGACAAAAAAAAAAAATATATATATATGTATACATATATATATATATATATATATATATACATATAATGCATAAGAAATGTAATAATATGAAACATGTAAACATTTAAAATATATATTTTAAATTTTCTGTATTATCTCCATTAATTTTATACTTCATTATTAAAAATACATAAATAAAATAAATAAACTTTAAATTTGTAAATAATTGTTAATATAATTTTTATTTTTAGTATTTAAAAATAAAATATAAACGTGTCTTTACATTAAAAGCATAAAATTTTATTTTAACAATTCATTATAAATTAATATTTATATATTTCTATCTTACATTCTTTTAACATTATAATATAAAATATATGTATAAACATTATGTGATAGGGTAAAATTTTCATTTATAATAATAATTCATAAATACTTTTAAAGAAAATGTTTTCTGGAAAAATATATATAAATATAGATATATTTTTTTTTCTTATGTTTCATTATAATATATATATATATATAATTAAAACAAATATATACTCTTGTAAATCAAAGGAAAAGAATGAAAAAAAAAAAATTATATACTATACTTTCATTTCTATTTGTCCATCAGAAAAATCTTCTAATGCATTTAATGATTGTTCATTATGAGCCCTTTTAATTCCTTCGGCTACTAATTTTGCAACTGACAAGATATGCAATTTTTCACAACATATATTACTTGGAATGTGTATGGTATTTGTAGTTACAACTTCATCTATACATGAATTATTAATTTTTTCAATGCAACCATCAGATAATATGGCATGAGTAGCATATAAATATATTTTACGAGCTCCTGCATTTTTTAAAATAGCAGCAACTTTTTGAGATTTTTCTCCTGTATCAATAATATCATCTACTAAAATACAATCACATCCCTTAATATCTCCAACTATGGTAAATTTTTCCTTATCATACATATCATTTTCTTTTTTATCTACAATTTTAGAATTATTTAAAGCATTAGTATTATTTTTTTTGTTATCCTCATTATGTAAATTCATACGATTATTTTTGAAATCATTTGATTCATATGAATCATTAACTGGATAACCTTCTCTACTATTAATTTCATTATAATTACTAGAAACAAGAGTAGTAAAACCTGCGTTCATGGAGTGCTTATTCATTCTAATCCAAAATTCTTTGGTTCTTTCAGCACCTTCGTTGTCAATAGATACAACAACTGGATTTCGAAGTTTTTTTTTTTTAAAATATTCAACAGCCAATGATTGAGGATTAATGTTCATAAGTGGAGGTTGAAATTTTTTCCCTGTAGAAAACCCTTCAATCCTTGCATTGTGTAAATCAACAGAAATTATTGAATCAACTCCGCAAGCCTGTAACAAAATAGCTATTTCTGGGGCTCCTAAGGAATGAACATAATTATGGTCATCTAAATGTTTAGTTTGTCTTGAGTAATTTAAATATGGTATAACTGCCGTTACCTTTTTGGCAGATGATCTTCGTAAGGTTGATATAAATAAAAATAATTCCATTAAACGCGAATGGACGTCTTTTCCCCCTGCTGGAGTTGAATGGATTATATAAATATCTCTTCCTCTAACCTCGTCCATTATTTGAAGAGCTATTTCTCCATCACTAAATTTTCCAACATAAGCTCTGCCCAAACCTATACCTAAATTGGAACATATTTCATTTGCCAATTCATGGTGACTATTACTAGAAAATATTTGCATATTGCTATATTCACTTAATTCTTGATAATATTCATATTTATCATTTTTTGAACCATTCTTATTATTTCCTTTTAAGACATTATCTGATTGTTTGGTATTATTATCATTTGAATTACCGAATAATTTATTTTTACCTATAAAACTAAATTCATTTTTTCTTATAACATTTTCATTTATATTTACAGTTGAATCAGTTGTTAATAGTTCATTATTTATAAAATTTATATTTTCGTTTTCGTAATTTTCATCTTTCTTTACATGAACTGCTAAACCTAATACGTTTGCAAACACAATAGAATGCATTCTAAAGTTACTTTTTCTATCATTATAATGTTTATTCTCGTTATTTAAAAATACGGTATATTCATTAAAACCCCCATTATTTCCATTTTTGTAAACAAAATAGATACTTTTCTGAAACTTATTTTGATAAGTATTTACTAATTGATTTTTTGTTATAAAATATTTTAATTTCTCTGTGTGCTCATACAACTTCCTTGAGCAATTGTAAAATTTGTAAATCATTATTATAAGATATAAAATATTATTATTATATATTATATATTATATATATTATATATATTTTTTATATATTTATATTACTTATATATTTTTTTTTTAATTTAGAATTAGCTTATAAATATTAATATGTATACATTAAGTTTCTTAAAATACAAAAAAAAAAAAATAATAATAATAAAATATAATCTTAAATTTATTTTAAATTAAATCAATATATATTTTTTATTATATTGTTTTTTTACTTTTTATTTCTTAATACTATTAATATCTATATGTTATATTAAAATGGTTTAATTTGTTCAAGATATATATTTTTTCCTTTTTACATAGTAAAAAAAAATCTAAATTTTATTTATGTATATATTTTTTTTATGTAGATTTTTATGCATTTAAAAATTTTTTTAAATATAATTATTATATATAACCCATAGTAAAATTGTATACTTATATAAGCATTTAATTTTAATTATATTTAAGTACATATTATATTTGTAATTTGAATATTCATTAAATTATAATTATAAAGCCCAACATTTCATACATTTTAAATAGGACTATAATATATATGCCATTATATATATATATATTATTATATATATTAATATATTATTATATATGTTTTGCTTATGTTTTAATTTTAAAATACATAAAATAATGTCATGTTTGTTAAAAATGAAATAATTAATTTTTAGAATAATTTTATAAAACTTTATAAATTTATATTTTTATGAAATATAAAAATATGAATACTTAAATACGCGCACAATAAATGTATATATATATGTAGGTTCTTTTCTTCTTTTTTTTTTTTTTTTCTTTATTTAATGTATTTTTTTATATTTAGGTATATATATAATATATATATATTTTTTTTTTTTTTCTTATTCTGATAATACTTTTTTAAGTAGCTCATATTTTTTCATATGTTTATTTCAATATAACATATAAAAGAATTAAAAATTGAATATTTGTGTTTTTGTAGATTTTATTAAAATTTTTTGGAAATATATAATATTTCATAATAAAATTATTTTCATATTATAATTTCCATAAACAATGCATATATTCTAAAGATTAATAAATTATTATAATTTTTTTTATTCATTAATCTTATGTGTTGTATAGTGTAAAATAGGAGAAATGGAATTTTTTTTTTTTTTTTTTTAAGTTATTATTAATATATTATAAGGTTCATATTAAAATATGAACAAATATAAAGACGTTATTATATATATATATA
>NC_033658.1:1103488-1104369 GCF_001601855.1 Plasmodium reichenowi | reverse complement strand
TATAAAATATTATTAAGAAAAGTTGAGTCTAAAGAAGAGAAAGAGAATAAAAAAGACACTAATGAAACGAAGAAAAAAGAAGAAGAATCAAAACATTATGAAGATAGGCATTATAGAAAAAATGATATCAAACATTATGAAGAAAATGAAAAAACGATAAAAAGTAAAATGCATTATAATTCAAGGAATAGGTATTATGATAAATATTCTATGTCGTATTCTAGATATGATGAAAAATTAAATAAACAACATTCATCCGAAAAAAAAAAAGATGTATTAGTACCTTTATTAGAACAAGCAAGTATAAATATAAAAAAAAAAAAAATCATTATAAGAAAGTTACCTCCAACATTAACTGAAGAAAACTTTTTTGATTCATTTTCAAATAATATAAAAGATGAATTAGATTATTATTATTTTGTAAATGGAAGTGCATCAAAAGATTCTTCCAATGATATTATTTATTCACGTATGTATTTATCTTTTAAAGATGATATGAAAACAGATGAGTTTATAAGAACTCAAAATGGGAAATTTTTTTATGATTTAAATGGAGTAAAATATAAAGCTCTTGTATCATTTGCACCAAATCAAACATTAATAAAAAAGAATAAACCTGATAGTAGAAATAATACCCTAGAATCAGATGAATATTTTTTAAAATGTTGTGAAGAAATGAATAATCCTGTTCAACGCGTTAAAAAAGATATAGATTATTCTGAACTTATTAATGTACAGACCGAAAATGGTGCTATATTATCACCTATTGTTATAGAATTAAGAAGTAAGAAAAAAAAATAATAAAGGATATAATGGGAAAAAATATATATATATATATATATAATGTTTTAAATTCATTATTACTAATTAATGTTATTAAA
>NC_033658.1:1102245-1103388 GCF_001601855.1 Plasmodium reichenowi | reverse complement strand
AAATAAAATAACAATAAAAAATCAAAAAAAAAAAAAAAAGAAAAAGAAAAAGAAAAAGAAAAAGAAAAATAATGATAATTTTTGCATATGTACTTAAAAATTAAAAATTGAAAGGATATATATTTAAAATTTTTTTTTTTTCTAATTACCTAATAAAGAAGAAATAAATAAATAATATATATAAATGTATATATGTGCAATGGGTTAATGTTCTTAAAAATGTATGATTAAAATAATACAAATATATGTTTAATTATATATATGTGTATAATACAAGTACGAGATGGGTAAATGTTCCTAATTAAAATCATATAAGTTATACTTTATAATATAATCAATAGTAAGGGGGTGAATATATTTTTTTATATCATTTATATCATTTTCTTTGGTTAAAAATTTTCTGGCTTCACTTGATGAAATAAAATTGATAAAAGATAATTTGGGTATATTAATTAAATAATATTTTGGAAATTTCTTTAATATACTTTCATCTATTTTAAAGTGACCTCTTTCAATAATTATAAATGCATTTTCTAAAACTAGTTTTTCGCCTTCATCCCATGAAAATATATCACATATCAAATCTGATCCAAGACCAAAGTAAAAGGTGTAATTAGGATGTAATTCTTTTTGAGTTTTTAATAAATCATAAGTTGGAGTCATTTCACTATGAGATTCAAGATCTTTTAAAAATATTTTACTTTTTATTATTTTAGATGAATTATTTATTATTATGGTAAACATGTTATGTCTGTGATGAAATTCTGTTAAGGTTTTATCATTTCTACATCTACATATAACTACCCATATTTCATGAATCCAGTTTAAATTACTAATTTTATCAAGAACCATTTCGTGAGCATATGTAATTGGATCAAAGGACCCTCCATATATACATATATTCTTATGCATTTTAAAGGGACCACAAAAATAATAAATATAAATAAATAAATAAATACATATATATATATATATATATATATATATAATATAATAATGAGTTGACGATTTTCTTATTTTCCTATATAAAAAAAAATAATTTTATATCTATATATTTATTTTTTTTTTCTTTTTTACCATATTTTATATAAACTTCTGTTTTTTTTTTTTTCCCTTTTTATTTATATTTATAATTATTTTTTA
>NC_033658.1:1098236-1102145 GCF_001601855.1 Plasmodium reichenowi | reverse complement strand
ATTAAAATTAAAAAACATTATTTAAAAAATAAATATACTGATGAAAAAAATTATATAAAAATATCTATATAATATATATTATATATATATAGAAATTTATATAGTTTTATTTTAAATTAAAAATAATTAACAAATATTCTTATATATATATTGAAAGGGATAAAAAAAAAAACAGTGATTCATATAAATTAGGGTAAAAAAAAAAAAAAAAATATTATATATATAAAACATATATATATATATATATATATAATAATAATATATACATGTGTGTATTATTAATTGAAAAATTGAAAAGAAAAACCCAAATAATAAAAAATAAAAATAAATATATATTATATATAGATAATATATATATATATTATATATATTTATGCATACATATAACGAATAATGCAAAACAAACGATTTTTTCAATGAAAATTGAAAAATGATCAATCTATCATGATAAATAATAAAAATTCACAATAAAGGAAATATTGTGGTTATAATATATATATATATATAATATAATAGGAATATTTATAACGAAAGAATTAAAAAAGAAGGGACACAAATAAAAAAATAAAAATGAAAACAAAACTATATATATATATATATATATTATATATATATATATGTATATCCCATTTTGTGAATATTTGTAAAAGTTAAATATTTTTTTTAAATTTGATGCAAGGTATACATATAGAATCATAAGAATCTTTAAGCATAAAAAAGGGTTTTATATTAATAAATGGTTTCTTAATTATATTTCCTAAAAGTGTTTTTGGTTTTAAAATTGACAAAGAATAATTGAAACAAATATTATTAGGTAGAATTTTGATATCTATATTAAGAGTGTGATTAATAACACTTATGCTATATTCAATCATATCTTTATTTGTTATTTTATTTTCATGTGTATATATATTTAATTTTGTTTTATTTATTAATGTTGAATTTTTATAATTTATATTACATACATAAAAATCATTTACAAAAAAGTCAAAATATATAACTAAATGGTCATTATATTCTGTTAATATATTTGATATTTTACTATAATCTTGTTGTTGTTTAGAATTATATAATTCATTTGATTTTAATATGATACCAATAGATAAGTTACTGTTTTTACATTTTATAATTTCAAAAAATAATTTACATTCATTTATTAGCCTTTCATCTCCATATGTAAATGCATATTTTTGTTCTTTACTTTTTCTTTTTATTAATTGAATAGAATAATTTTCATTTGTAAAATTATTAATACATTCAAAATCTTTATTTTCATTCCAAATATTATATCTATGTTTTATTTCTTTATTTAATATTTTTTTAAATAAATTATCAAATAATATGTTATAAATATTATTCATACATTCTGTAAGTTTCTTATTGGAAATTTCTTGTTTTTCTGTAGTATTCCAATTTGGAGGTTCAAAAGATTCATTATTTATATTTTTATAAACTTTATTCAATTTTTTTATTTCTTTTAAAAATGATAAATTACATTTTTTTATATTCGGCATTTCTTTATTATCAGATGCTACTAATTTATTCTCACTAACTTCATTTAAATTATTGTCAGTTTTTTTTTGGGTATTATCATATTCGTTCTTTTCTTTTGGTTTATTATATCGCATGCAGATAAAATTGCTTCTATCATATTTATTATGCATAATGTCTTTAAAACAATTTTTAATATATTGTTGTATTTCATAGATATGTTCATTATTTAATAAATTGAATCGAATGTTTTCAAAAACTTGCTTCTGTTCTTTCATATGACAATTATTTACAATAATGAATTTTATTGATTCGATAAAAATTCGCATTTCGTTTATCATTATATTATCAAGACTTAGAAAAAAGCTGTATATTTCTACATCTAATAAATAGTGATAATCACCTAAAAAAAAAAAAAAGAAATATATATATATATATATATAAATAAAATAGCAAAAAATGAGTTCATATATATATACACGTGTGTGTGATATATATAATAATATTTAATTATTTGTTCATATATCTATATATATATATATATATTTATTTATTTATTTATTTATTCATTTATTTATTCCTTTTTATTTGTTTACTGGCAAATAGGTAAAATGCAGAGTCTGAAATAATACGTGCAAAATCATTGAAAATAGGTGTTTTTTTAAAAATGGAAGACATATTTAACACTTGTACTATATTATTAAAGTTTGCCTTTTCACCAATTGCATTTGTTATATCATTTATTATACTAAAAATTTTAAAATGTATACATTCTATATATACGGTAACTAAAAGTTTAAAATCTAAATCATGTAATTTAAATGTTTTATCGAATATATATCTAAAAATGGTTTGGATAGCTAGAGGATAATTTGTTTTTAATTTCATTTTTATATAAATAGGACCATTTTTTTTTATTAAATTATACTTTTCCATTTTTTTTTCTATAATATGATAAAAATATACAGAAATATATTTAGTTATAAATAAATTGGAAACAATTTTATGATATCCAGAAAATTTATCCAAATTTTTGTGCTTTGGTATTAATATAACTTCTACCACATCTTTATCATAAGGAGATATGAGGAAATTTCTTATAGACTTTACTTTTTCTCCTAATAAAGATTCACTAAATTTTAGATATAATGTGTTTTCTTTATCAAAATTATTTTCTAATTTGGATTTCATATGATACTCCTTTTTTTGTTTTTTCAAATAATATTGTAACTCAAGATATTTTAAAAAATGAATTTCGCTTATTTTTTCTTTTAAAGTAAAATATTGCGAATCAGATTTTCTTTTTATGAGACAATTTTTATGTAGATCTCCTTTTAATATCATTTCTAAAATTTCATTACAGCTATAGTATTCCTAAAAAGTGGGGTAAATAAATAAATATAAATATATAAAAAAAAAAAAAATATATATATATATATTTCTACTATTTGATGTTACCTCCTTATTGCTTTTTTTATTTAATATGGAATATATTCGTTTATGCGTTAGGGAATATATATTAAGAAATATGATATCATTGTGCATATTGAATTTTTCATCCTTCATAAATTCTTTAAGTTGTTTTTCCACTTCATCTAATACTTGCAATTTTTCTTTTGTTTTTAGCTTGGAAAAAACTTCTTTTGAAGATAATTCTTCATTATTACTATCTTGTTCACCTAATTTATTAATTTGTCTTTTCTTATCTTTTTGGTTTTTGTTCTCTATTAAAGTACTGTTATTATTATTTCTATTTTTTTTGTCTTTTAAAAAATTCGCTTCGTAATATTTTAATATATTCGATTTAGAAGGAATAGATTTCCTAATAATATTCTCATTTTGTCCTTTTATTTTTGTCATTTGTTCATTACCTTTTTTTAATATATTTACAACAGATACCTTATTATCACATATAGTAATTAATTCATTCACGTCATCTTTACCATATTCATTTTTTCTTTCACTCAGAATATTGCTTCTTCTCTTTGTGTTAACTTTATTTATTATGTTTCTAGAACAACAAGCCATTGTAACGAAAAAATAAAATATATATATATATATATTATAAAGATTCTATTAATTAAAAAAAAATAAATAAATAAAATAATGTTACAGTATATATCTTTAATGTTGAAAAAATAAAGATTTTTTTTTTTTTTTTCCTTTATGCTATTTATCAAATATATACATATAAAATCTAGACATTTTTATAATTTAAACAATATATATAATAAACTATGATTTACAAATACAAATTGAAAACTAAAGATGTGTAATACATACATATATTAAGTATAACAAAAAAAAAAAAAAATATATATGTTTATATATTCAAACAAAATATTTTTACATATTTTCTTCAAAATATATTAATAATAATTATTCAAGGAAAAAAAAAAAAAAAAAAAAAAAAAAAAA
>NC_033658.1:1088460-1097871 GCF_001601855.1 Plasmodium reichenowi | reverse complement strand
TAAAAAAAAAATAATTTAAAAAAAAAAAATAAAAAAAAAAAAATAATAAAAAAAAAAAAAATAAAATAAAAAAAAAAAAAAAAAAAAAATAAAAGTTTAAATATTAAAAAAAAATATTTTTACAAATTTTTTTCAAAAAAAATTAAAAATAATTATTCAAGGAAAAAAAAAAAAAAAAAAAAAAAAAAACGGAACCAAAAAATAAAGTCATAACAACATTTATGAAACAATGTAAATTCTTAATATTTTAAAATTCTAATGAAAAACTATCAGAGTGCATATAGCTCGATACAAAAAAAGAAAAAAGGAAAAATTATTACTAAATATATATCACAACCATTTTTATTTTAAAATGTGAATGGTTACAAATAAATATATTTTTTCTTTTTTAAAAAGGTACGATATAATCTGATATATTAAAGCAGTTGTTTTTATTTATATAAAATCGATAATAATATCAGACACGGAAAAAAAAATAAACAAAAAAAAAAAAAAAAAAAAATATATATATATATAACATGACATCTTTAAAATACATATATATTATATATATATATATATAATAAGATATGGGGAAATTAGTAATTCAAGTTAAAATTTATTACTTAATAATATGAATGAATAATATTTATTTCGTTTTATTTTAATATTAAATATATATATAATATATATATTATAATAAATATAAAAAAAATTATATATGTGATATAAATTTTCATGTGTTGCATGCTGAACTATTTTATCATAGTTTTCATTGATAATTATTTATTTTATATATATATATATATATATTTATATATATTCATTTTTTATATATTCATTTTTATATATTCCTTTTTTACTTTAAATAATTTATTTTATTAATAATATAAATGCATTATGTCAAAATGAAACGAAAGCAAGGACCTCATTTAATATATATTAAAATAAAATAAAAAATTGATAAATATATATATTTATATGTATGGAGAAATTAAAGAGTATATTTCCTTACATATGAATGTAGCATATTTTATTAAAAAAAAAAAAATTACAGCTTTAAATGTAAAGATATGAATTAAGATTTATTGTACATAATTTATACCATATATGTAATAAAAATACAGATAAAAAATTGCTTGCATAAAATATGCATATAAATGCATAATTATTTTTTTTTCGTATAAAAAAAAAAAAAAAAAAAAAAAAATGAATAAATAAATAAATATCATATAAGATGAACCAAAATGATATGAATGTACTTATAAATGAAGATATACAATGTGAAGATGTCGAAAAAGAAAATAAAAGAAAAATAGCCAACGATTTAGTTAAAAATTATTGTCTTTTGAAAGAATTAAATTTATTAAGTACAATAAAAAATGAATACAAAGAAATTGTTGGTACGAGAAAAAATGTAGCCTACAATAGTGATAATATAATATATGCCAGCAAGTGTATTATGGAATATATGGAATTAAAGAAACAAAATGAACTAAAAATAAAGGAAGAAGAAGAACAACAACAAATACAAATACAAGTAAAAAAAGAAAAAGAAA
The DNA here is from genome assembly GCF_001601855.1 of Plasmodium reichenowi. Taxonomy (NCBI): domain Eukaryota; phylum Apicomplexa; class Aconoidasida; order Haemosporida; family Plasmodiidae; genus Plasmodium; species Plasmodium reichenowi. Next base: position 1,096,333 of record NC_033658.1, on the reverse strand, counting down.
AATACAGTCATGAGAATAAAAAGGAGAATATATTAAATGATAATGAAATTGTAAATATTATGAATGTTTTAAATAAAAATGAATTAAACTTATTTATATATGCAAAAAATATTATGGAATGTGATAAAGTTCATAATTTTGGTATGTTTAATAATCCATTAAACATAAATTATCTGGATATACCAGAAATAAAACAGAACCATAATGGAACTCATCTTGAAGAACTTATAAAATTATTAATTTCTAACTATAATAATTCATTAAATATTATTAAAATGCAACAAAACGTAATCAATAATTTTATTTTTTATACACATAATTTATTAACAAATAATAAAATGTTAATACAAAAAAATCATAAATTAATTCAGACAATTTCTGTGCCCAAAGAATTAAAAAACAATGTTAGTGATAAAGATCAAATTAAATTTAAATTACCATCTACACAGGAAAATAATATATCTTCTTTATTTAAAATACAAATAGATTTATATAGAAAACACATTAAGCATCTTTATAATGTAAATGACGATTTAAAAAAATATTTAAGTGTATTCAATGACCAAAATAAATATGCAAATAATTAATGAAAAAATAAGATGAATATTTTATTACACCATTTAATTTAGTATAATATATTAATCCTTTCTTTTTTCTTTTTCTTTTTTTTTTTTCTTTTTTTTTTGTTATGAAAAAATCATGTGTTTCCTCTACAGTGCTCCTCCTAACCCTCAATAAGGTTGGAGAACATATTATTAATTTATTTCATTCTTGTTAACTTTATATTTTAAATATATAAAATTATAAAAGAAAAAATGTTCTAAGTATAAAATTTTGTTATTTTATATATAAAAATAAAAATAGTAAGGAAAAAATGTTTCCCTATTTAAAGTCTAAAAATAAATATTATAATATTTATTATGAAACATTTTATATATATATATATATATATGATGTAGAGAAATGTTCTATATTTATTTTATATATAATTATGAAAACAAAAATATTTAATTAAATCTGATAAATCATATATATTATTATTATATATATAGAAGCAAAATTTATTTCGGATACACTTCATTTTTTTTTTTTTTTTTTTTTTTTTGATTCAAGGTATTAAAATGATTCCTCTATATTTATATTATATCTGAAAAATTAGAAAATCATAATTTTGAGCTGTGGTGTACACAAAATTAGGTACACATCACATGTAATCAAAATAAATAAATAAAATAATATAAGAGAAATGAAAAAAAAAAAAAAAAAGTAAAATGTATAATGTAAAAATATCAGAAATTACTAACAATAAACTTGTTTTATTATCTATATGAAAAATAATTCGCAAAAATGATAAATATAAATTCATTTTTTATGATATAAGAAAAAATACGTAGCATATAAATAAATAAATAAATATATATATATATATATATTATATAATATTATCTAGGTATGTATAATATTTATTCTATTATTATTTTATATATTTATTTTTTTTTGTATATCTATGGGCTTATTATAAATACACCCTAATTTATGTATTATATATATATTAAATAACTATGAAAAATGTAATATATTTGGTAAGATAAAGAAAAAAGATATTCTCTTTATATATAAATAAACTTACCATGTTATATATATTATATATATATATATATATATATAGAATAGAAAAAAATATTTATTTTATATCATGAAATAATGATAAATTATTTAATATATTATTGTATGACGTATATTAATTCAAAGAAATAATTATTAAAATAAATAAGGATATAATAATATAGGTATACATATTAAACATTATAAATAAATATGTATACCACATTTTTATTTTTTTTTTACTAATATAAATTTATTTAATTATATAGATATAAATATATATTTAATTATTCTTTTTAATTATTATAATTTTTTTTATATTATTTTTTTTTTTTTTTTTTTTTTATATTATTTTTATTTATTTTTTTTTTTTATATTATTTTTATTTTTTTTTATATTTTATTTTTTATTTTTTTTTTTGAAGGGGATCCTTCTTCTTATTCTTCAAATGCAATTACAATAATTCGTTGTTGCACTACAAGATTGTCTTTTTTTTTGTAATCGCATAGAATTATTATTTGGCATAGTCTTATTCATATTTTGTCCTGAGTTCTTTTGATTATTCAAAATAAGATTATTTTGCATGCTATTGGAAAACATATCGGATTCATATATGTTAGATAATTTTATAGTATTATTAGAAATGTGTAACATATCAGAATTAGGGTTATATGGAATAAATTTGTTATTCACATTAAATAAGGAACTTGAACCTTGCACAACTGGTTCTTGTCTTTCATAGAAATACTCATTATTATTTGCAGTACAACAGTTTCCAAAAAACCAACTAGAAGGGTTTTCTTTTGTTTCCATTTCTTTTTTTAATATTGTACTTTGGTTATATAATGTATTAACATCTGACGTTTGTTCTCCTTTTGTTATATTATATTCATTAGATAAATCCATTTTCATTTGAAGTGACAAATTTCTTAAAGATTCACGAGTAACCCCTTTAAGGTTATTGTTACTGCTAAAATCCAATACTGCAGATAATTCATTCAAATTAGTTATTCCAATATTTCCAACACTTCTATATCTTCTTTCTTCATCATTCTTATTCATATCTTCTCTATTATGAATAACTGAAAGTTGTGGAATATTTAATTCAGGAATATTTTGTTCCTCTATTTCTTTCATATGGAAACCATTATACTGTTTCTGAATATTTAGGTTTATTAATTTCTCTTTCAAATTTTCCTCAATACTTAAATCTTCCATTCTGTTTTCTTTTTGTTTGCTTTTTTTAGAAGATGTTGATGGAGGGGTTGTTAATGAACGTGATGATACTTTATCTGAAGATCCTGAATTTGATGCATTAGATTTCACATTCATAATATTAGGTTTAATATTAGCACCTATTCTTGGGGTTATATAATCATTATGTTTTCCTTTTGATGTTCTGATTTTACTTAAAGCTCTTTCTGATAACCCTACATTTACTCTCTTAGCAATACCTTCATAACCATCGTAATTATTATTATCATTATCATATTTATTATTATTTTCCACATTTCTCATCATATCATCATAATACATTTCTTTATTTTTTTTAACTGTTTTTTTATCTTTAATCTTGCTTATATTTCCTGTTACCTTGTGTAAAATCTCTGATTTTAATTTTCTCATTTTCTTTTCAAATTTCATTTGGGATGGTACAGTTTTTATTTTCTTTGTTATATTTTGAGATGTTTCAATTTTCTTAACCGATTTCTCTTCATCTTTTGGATTATTATCATTCAATATTGTTTTCTTAATAATTTTAGATTTTAATTTCTTAAATGATTTTGCTTCTTTTAATGGTCTATTATGTATTCCTTTATTTTTTTCTAAAACTCCTTTAGATATTATTGTTCCACTTTTTCCTAAAACTGATTTTTTTGTTTTATTATTATCCTTATCACCTAGCGAACTAATTTTTTTTATAGCAGAAGTGTTTGATTTGGTATTTAATTTTAATAATCTAGAACTTAATGATTTTTTATTATTTAAGCCATTTTCCTTTTCTTCCATCTTTTTCTTTTTTAATTTTTCTTGTATCATTGTGTTCTTAGTGTTTGTAGAATTTAATGAAGCTAAAGTTTTATTCTTGTTTAATTTCATTCCATTAACATCTACAGTTTTAAACTTACTCAAGGTTTTTTTCTTTTTTTTATTTAAAGCAGATACTGAGGTTTTAGAAAATGTGGAAGGTCCTTTTTTGGAAAGGGGTTTTTCAAGTAAATATTCTTGTTGTATATCTTGTTGTATATCTTCTTGTATATCTTGTTGTATATCTTCTTGTATATCATCTTGTATATCTTCTTGTATATCTTTTTGTAAATCTTCTTCTATATTTTTCTGTATATCTTCTTCTATATCTTTCTGTATATCTTCTTCTATATCTTTTTTCTTATCAACATTAAACTTATCATTATTATTATAATCATTATTATTATAATCATTATTATTATAATCATTATTATTATAATCATTATTAGTATCATTCATGCTATTTATATCATTTATGTTATCCATACCATTCATATTATATATATCATTCATATTATCCTTATCATTCATATTATCCATATCATTCATATTATCCATATCATTCATATTATCCATATCAATTTTATTTTCATTCATATCTTTAATATTATTATTATTATCATCATTATGGAGGGACAATTCTTTTTGTATTTTTCCTAATTTTTTCTTTTCACCCTCTGCTTCTTTTATGGTACTTTTACTAACGGAAACTTTTTTTATACCTGTAGTTGCCTTTTTCATGAATAATAAGCTTTTCTTTTGAGGAATATTTTTATTTATATTAGTACTATTGCCTCCTTTTGCTAATTCTCCAGTTTTTATATCATTTTTTAAGTTCTTTTTTTCTTTTAAAGATCCATTAACAAATGTTTTCGATTTGAAAGTTGTTGCACTACTTTTCATTGTTGTCTTTGATTTTATACCTAGAACTGATTTTGCACCTGGTTTTGAGCTTAATGAAGATTTTACACCTGGTTTTGAGCTTAATGTAGATTTTACACCTGGTTTTGAGCTTAATGCAGATTTTACACCTGGTTTTGATATTAATGCAGATTTTACACCTTGTTTTACGTTTAATGTAGATTTGGCATTTTGTTTTGGATCTAATGGAAGTTTGGTATTTTGTTTTATGTTTAATGCAGGCTTTGTATTATCATCTTTTTTTATTGTTTTTTTATCCATTTTCATATCTACATTTTTTTTTGTATCCATTTTTTTCTTTTTCATTTCTCCTAATTTTATTTTGGACTCTTTCTTTTTGTTTTCTATAATTCTTTCATTTTTTGTAACATTATCTATATCTATTTCATCTTTTTTCTCTACTTCCAATGTCTTTTCTTCTTTTTCTATATTATCTATTTTTATTTCTTCTTTCTCTACTTTATCAATTTGATTTTCTTCCTTCTCTATTTCACTTAATTTTTTTTTGTCTTTTACTATGTCATCTGTAATAGTATCATCTTTTATTATATCATCTACCATTGTTTCTTCTTTTATTTTTTCAATTAATTTTTCTTGTTCCTTTTTTTTGCCCACATTTTCTTCATTATGTATTTTATTCAATGACACTACTACTTCCTCCATTTTATTTTCGTCTTTTTCCCATTCTACTTGTTCGGTAAGATTTTCTTCTTGTTGTTTATTTTTTGAACCATTAAATTTGTTTTGTTCCATTTGGACATCTACATTCGATTTTTCTTTTTCTACTTCAGATATTCTTGAAACATTCAACTCGCTTTCTTTTTTTATATTTCCAACATCTTTCAATATAACTTTTTCTTCTTCTTTTTGTTTTTCATTCTCTATTTTATTTATTTCATTGAATGAATCCTTCTCAACATTATTATCATTATTATTATTATTTTCATTATTTTTATAATTTTTATCATTTTCATCACTTTTATCATTTTCACCATTGTTGTCTTTTTTATATCCAAAAATTTCCTTATCATCCATATTTTTTTCTTTCTCCAATTTTTTTATTTCAAATAATTTCTCGTCTTCTTTTTCTGTTTCGCTTTCAGTTAAAGCATATAATTTTTTCTCATATTTTTCGAGTTCAGATTCATTTTTGTCTTCTATTGTCTTCTCCCTTTCAGTTTCAGGCTCTACATTATCAATTATAAATTCCTCTTTGTTTACTATATTTTCTTCTATCACCTTATCATTTATACTCATCATTTTATTTTCTTTATTTGTTTCTTCCCTTTTCTTTTCTAGTTGTTTAATTCCTTCTATCTTAGATTTATTAAACCCTTTGCTTTCTTTTTTTTTTAAATTATTCTTCTGTTCTATATCTTTGGAAGATACTTTTTCTTTTTTAGGATCCATAAATTTAGCTGGTATTTTCTTTTTCTTCTCTTTTTCTTTAATTTTCATCTGTTGTACAATTTTAGATGTTGGTTTTTTCATAAAAACTTTTTTTGCATCTAAATTTGTCTTTGTCTTTTTAAGGGGCTCTTTTTTTAAGGGATTAAATTTTGATGGTAGTTTTGGTTTTGTTTCAATTTTTCTTGTTGCTATGGAATTTTTTCTTATTGCAATTGAACTAAGTGTGCTATCTTTTTTTGATTTGTATAATTCATTTTCTTTCATTCTTGATTCTGCTGCTCTTTTTAAATATTCTAGCGTATGCTTTATAGTACCTTTAGGAGGTGCTTTATGTTTCACGTTCTTCTCCTTCATTAACAAAGGCATAACTTTAGGAGAAAATTTGTGAGAATGTTTCTCCATCTTTGCTGCCATATTTTTTCCTTTTTCTCCTATGGGACTTTCTTTAAAAGATGCAATATTAGATCTAATAATTTCCTTTGTATTTATTTTTTGTGAATCTTCTATGCTAGGTTTTTTTTTTTCTAAATATCTAAAAGTACCCTTTCCGCCTTTATTCACGTCCAATGGTTTTCTTATAACGTCATATTTGCTATAAGGAATTTTGCTTAATGTTTTCGGGGAATTTGATAAAGGTTTAATAAATATAGAAGGTTTTTTTTGTGTGATTGCTAATTTATTTAATCCTGAATTTTTTTGAAGAGATACACTTTTATAATTCTGCTTCTTCAAATTCATATTATAATTATCCTTTGGAATGTTTTTTGCAACTGCTTTATTTGGGACACTATAGGAACGTTTCTTAATTAATGAATTTTGAGCTTTTACATTTAAATTTGTATTTTTCCTATTTACTTTTTTTGCAAAATCTTGAGCATTAATAACTTCCAAAAGTCCCTTAACTTCAATATATAATGGAGCATCATTTATAGCTGTGTTTTTATTCTTTTTTTGGGTAATAGGAAATTTAGAGTTTACATTTAAAGAAAAGCTTCCCCAGGTTTTACTTTCAATAAATGGAACATCTACATCATTTTTTTCTTTATCAATAATAACATGAGTATTTTCATTATTCAAATTATTTTCTTTGTCATCTGTAATTAAGGTATTCTCTAAATTTTTGTTATCTGAATCCAATTGCGAAATTTTCAACTCATCAGTTGGTGAAATCGATGAAACGATAAGTTCTTTAGTTATTAATCCGTTCAAATTAGCACTGGAATTATCTTTATTTTCATTTAATGGATCTAAATTTTCCTTAATATATGAATTCTCAATTTCTTCATTATCATTATTTATATCTCCTTTATTTATTTCTTTATTTTCTTTTTTTTCTTGTATATCAATTTTATTTATATTTTCTTCAAGAACTCTTTCTTCTGTTAATTCAAGTCCTTGTCTTTCTTTTTTCGAATCGTCTGATAGATCCTCATTTATATTATCTTTAATACCCATTACTTTCTATTTTTTTTTTTTTTTTCTTTTTTTTTCTTTTTTTTTTTTTTTTTTTTATTTTTTTTTTTTTTTTTTTTTTTTTTTTTTTCTTTTTTTTTCTTTTTTTTTCTTTTTTTTTTATTTTTTTTTATTTCATTACAACATCTATATAATTTTTTTAATTTATTTATTATATATATTTTTTTAAATAATTATATTATTTAAGCTACGAAAATAAACATGAATATAAATATAATAATAAAAGAATAATTTTTATAAATTTGTGTGTAATATGTATGGTATATATATATATATACATATTATATATATAAAGAAAAAAAAAAAAAAAAAAAAAAATAAAATAATAAATAATAAAAAATAAAAAAAAAAAAAAAAAAAAAAAAAAAAAAAAAAAAAATAAAAAAAAAAAAAAAAAAATATATAAAAAAAAAAAAAAAAAAAAAAAAAAAAAAAT
>NC_033658.1:1087708-1088360 GCF_001601855.1 Plasmodium reichenowi | reverse complement strand
TAATTTCGCGTGATTCCTACATAAAAAAAAAATATAGCGAAAATGTTAAAAAATTATTTACATGTGTATTATATATATATGTATACATACGTATTTTATTATTATATATTTTTTTTTGTGTGTACTACTTAATGGAGTACTAGCTTCATAATATTAAAATGTATTTTACATGACTTTGTGATAAAATATATATATATATATATATATATATATATATATACTCATATTTTCTATAAATTAATGAGTATTTTTTTATATTCTTTGTTTAAAATAAAAGTATTGAATATAAAACAATTTTTCGTTTAAAAAAAAAATTAAAAAAAAAAGGAAAATTTTATTTCTTTATTTTATATAGACATTTTGCGCTCAAAGATACACAGTCCTTGTATTTTTATATTTTACTTTTCAAGTATAAATATACCTTTTTAATTTTACACTTTACAAAATTAAATACATATTTATTCGTCTTGATGTTATTTTATTTTTTATTTTAAATTATAACAGAATTCATAATTTCTATAAATATGGTGTGTGCAAAAAAAAAAAAAAAAAAAAAAAAAAATGTGGTAATAAAAATATTTATAATATTATTTATTTTTAATTTTTATATATAATTATTTTTTTTTTTATTTTTTTTTTTTATTTTATTTAT
>NC_033658.1:1085578-1087309 GCF_001601855.1 Plasmodium reichenowi | reverse complement strand
AAAAAAAAAAAAAGGGGGGAATAAAAATATGTATAATATTATTTATTCTGAATTTTCACATATAATTATTATTTTGTTTAATTTTCTAAGGAACTGTATTTATATATTTTATTATAAACCCATATATATTACTCATTTATTTATTTATAAATCCATTTTTGGAATTAATTTTCTTGATTTTGACATATATTTAAATTATATTCATATACAAGCTTGGTATAATGTTGACAATGTTTACATTTATATGAAACTAAATATTCATCTCTTGGCTTCATATTATTAGTATTTGTTGATTCCTTTGTAAGTTCCCTAGTGTCATAATTATTATTTATTTGCTTATGTTTTTTTTGTAAATTCAATGGATTTACAGAAACATTACATGTTTCACTTGGAATAAGAACTGAATTGCACTTTTTACAAAATAACTTTTTAAATTTACTATCATATTTTATTAAAAACTTGTTAGATAGTCTTCTCATTGTTTTAATATATTCCCTAGATATATTGGGATTCATGTTATTCATTAAGAAGGATGCTTGTAATAAATAATTTATTCTAACCATTTGTTTTAATGGCTTTCCCATTTCCATATTATTATATTTTTTTTTATTGTTCTTTTTCTTTTTCTTTTTTTGATTTGATTCATTTATGCATGGTTCTTTGTTTTCCGACTTTTCAATTAACTCATTATTTTGTACTACACAATTTTTCACTTCATTATTGTTCATATGTTCTTCATAAAAATTATTACAAGTATCATTATTTCCTTTACCAGTATTACATACTTCTACAGAACTATTTTTTAAAACTTTGGATGTATTTTTTAATTCGTCATTTTTATCTTTCTCACTATCATATATTTCACTTAATTTTCGTTTTAATTCATCAGTATTGTTCCATGTTTCGCCGTTTATGTTACTCATATTTTGTTTTAATTATAATTAAATGTACAATATCATGTTGGGAAAAAAAAAAAAATTACCATAATTATATATATATATATATATATATATATATATTTCCCTATTTATTTATTCATTTATTTTCTTATAATATATATTATATTTCTAAAATTTTGTATTCAATCTATTTCATTATTTACATAAAATAAAAAAAAAAACGAAAAAAAAAAAAAACATCTATATTTTAATAAATTGAATCCATTGTATATAACATGCAATATTTTAACTGAACGAATTTTTATTATTTATTTATTTAATTTTTTTTGCTTTTTATTTTCTCTATATTACCATATATATTATTCTTTATTATATATACTTATTAGTATATATATATTTTATATTATATTTCCTTACAACGGATTTAATTTGATCAAGTTTCTTTTTTTTTATAAGTACATTTTAATTTATACTTTTATTTTGGTTTAATACCTTTTAAGAAATGATAAAATAAAATTGGAGACTTTTAAAATATATATTATATATATAATATATATATGAGAATTATAGAAAAAAAATTGTCGAATATATTTTTATGAATATTATATTAAAATTAACTAAATAAATACTTGCATGAATAAAAAAAAACAAAAAAAACAAAAAAGCAAAAAAACGAATTAATTAAAATGTCTCCATACAATATTGAATTTATATAATTTCTCCTGAAAATTATTCAAATTCCATTATTGGGTAGATTATTACATAATATTTTATAAATACCATAACATATATATAATTTGGATGAAATAAAGTATACTTCATAAAACTTCAA
>NC_033658.1:1078198-1080698 GCF_001601855.1 Plasmodium reichenowi | reverse complement strand
TATGAGGATGACGATAAATATGAAGATTATGATAAATATGAAGATGACGATAAATATGAAGATGACGATAAATATGAAGATGATGATAAATATATAGATGATGATAAATATATAGATGATGATAAATATATAGATGACGATTATTATAAATTAAGCGACAAGGATGAGTTAAGAGATATAAATATAATATACAACGAATGTTTAACCTTCTTCTTAAAAACACATCAATTTTTAAAGGAAGAAGAAATTATTAATAACTTTTATTTCAATTCTGAAAATAACGATTTAGATGTTGATGTGGAAATGTATTTTTTTAACAAAAGATTAAAAAAAAAATACAGTGAAGAAAAAGACAATGTGATAAATAATGAAAAGGATGTTGAAGAAAATAATTTTTTTGTTAATAAAAAAAAAGTAAATCATGATACAAAAAATAAGTATCCTTTAAAAGATATCAATAATACAAATACAAAAAGATATTTTGATAATGAAGAAAATTCTTCAAATAATATTTGTGATGATAACACATCCAATTCTGATTTATTATTATTAGATGATGATGATGATGATAATTATAAGGAACAAAATTTTTATTTTTGCGATGAAAAAATTTGCTTGATTGATTTAATTTTTACCATATTAAAAGAAAATATTAATTTGAAGGAACTCTTAAATAAAAAAAAACAAAAGAAAGGGGAAAACAATGATAAAAATGTGGAAAATATAAATAATGTGGATAGTATAAATAATGTGTATAAAGAAAAAAATACTGCTATGTATAAAAAAACGTGTATAGATATAGCCAAATATAATACGATCCTATTAAATGAACAATGTATTTATATTTCTTTACATTTTTTGAATAATATAATTTTGAAATTAAATTATAATACGTATGTAAAAGAATATTTCCTTATATTAAATAGATTAGTAGAAAATTATAATGAACCTAAATTAAGAATTACTCTTATGAATTGCTTAACTAATTTAAATATATATATAAAAAACAGAAATATTGAAAATATATTGGATGAAAAAAATATATATAAATTTTATGCAAATATAATATATTATTTTTCAGAAATAAAAGATGAGAAAGAGAAAGAAGTTTTATATACATTATATTTTACCATATATTCATGTTTACATTTTATATATGTTAATTATGATTCAATAGATATTTTGAAAACCCCTTTATCTTATATGAGTGTTGAATTATATTTATTTTTTGAAGATGTTATGAAATATGTAAGCAAAAAGGAATTTAATAATTACATTTTTTCTAACAAATATTTTAAACAAATGATTCATATGATATGTACTAATGTAGAACATATCCTAAGTTTTTTAAGTGAACATTATACATGGTATTATGAAATGGATGGTATAAAAAATGATGATAAAGGAAAAGATATATCTTCATCTATAGTAGAAAATACAAATATTATGATAGAAAAAAAGAAATTAATAAAAAATGAAAATACAAAACAAAATATAAATAATAAAAATAATAACAATATATTTATTAATACAACAGATAAAATATCTAAAAGTAGAGTAATACAACTTGACTTAAATAATATGTATGTTGTAATTTCAAAAATAAAAAAAATCATGGATATTTTATTAGAATTTTTTAAAGATATAAAAAATATATTTAATTTAGAAAATGAAGAAAAAAAAAATGATTTACTAAAATTTAAAAAAGAATTTAATGAAGAAATAAATGGACTTATTAAATTATTTTGTAATTATTTAATTCATGAAAATGTTCATTATATTGATGATTTTACTAATTTATTAGAATTATTTTCATTTATAATAAATGAAGATAATTTCTTTTATCTTTTAATAGTTAAATATATAGATCCTAACAGATATTTTAATAACAAAATATTCTTATCAAAATTGTTATTATATATATTAAATTTAAATATGAAAAATATTGTTCATATACAAATTTTATTTGATTTATATCATAAATGCACTTTTAATATATTAAAATATTTAGAAATAAAAGAACTAAAAGACATTTCGAAGTTTTCTTCAATAATTCAATATAACACAGATAATTATAGTTTTATACAAATGTTAAACATATCAATAGATAAATTAAACAACTTAAATTTTATATACATATTATGTCAAGATGAATATCAAATCAAGATGAATAATAGCTCTAAAGAAAATATAAAAAATCTACTCGTTTTTCATACGCATTTTTTCTTCTATTATTATTTTTGTATACTACAACAAAATAATTATGATATTATACATGAACAAAAAAATAAATTCGATTTATATAAGGAAAATTATTATAATATATGTAATAACAATATCAAAAAGAATACACAGCAATTTTTTCTCGCTTTAAAAATCTTGTTTTCTATATCTGCCTTTCTTTTTATGCGATTTGACTCTTATGTTGTAACTAATATCCTTAACAAAAATGAAATATTATTTATTCAGGTATGGTACATAAAAAAAAAAAAAAAAAAGA
>NC_033658.1:1075230-1078098 GCF_001601855.1 Plasmodium reichenowi | reverse complement strand
AAAAAAAAAAAAAAAAAAAATATATAATATATATATATATTAATACGTATACATGTTTATATGTGTCTATATGTTATTGTAACATATATATAATATATTTATATATATATATTTTTTTTTTTTTTTTTTGCCACACTGTAATATTTATCTTTATATCCTTTATAGGACTGTCTGATTTTATCCCTGTTCAATTTAAAATTTATAAACGAACATGAATCCAAGGATAATGAATTAAATGAAATGAAAAAAAAAAAAAAAAAATACTTTTTTCAAGTTTTAAAATTGATTTATTTTATTATGTATTATCATCCATATTTTATTTCTCTGCTTATTTTCCGTTTGAAACAAATAAAAGAGCAGGTAAATACAAAAAAAAAAATATATATATATATATAAATAAATAAATATATATATATATATAAATAAATAAATATATATATATATATATATACATATAAATAAATAAATATATATATATATATATAATATTGCATATGCTTATATTTATATATATATATTTTTTTTTCCTTCACATTTCAGGATAATAACAAAATTTTCTTTGATCTTAATAAAATAAAGATGAAGGAAGAACACGTATCAATTTGTAAATTACTAAATAATTTTATTAGTAATTATGTATAGAAAAATATAGATTTCCCTTTACCCCAAAAAAAAAAAAAAAATAAAAAAAAAAAATATTATGTATGTATATATATATATCATAAATACATTTATAAATTGTTATGCTTTATTAATGTTACATTAATAATAATTTTATTTCTACTAAAAAATTTTTAACAATTTAATATTATTTATAGATTTTATGTTTTTTTATTTTATAAATATATATATATATATATAATAATTATTTTATCCCTTAGGAAGGAAATCCTCCTAATTATAATGTTATTTGTAAAATTTTTAAAATAATTCGATGATATATATAATAATATTTAAATGATGCAAAAAAGGGATTGAAATTTGAATAAATTAATGTAATTTTTTATTCTTATTTTTATTTTTTTTCTTGTTTATTAATATAATTAGCAAATATAAATAAATAAATAAATATATATATATATATATATTTATATTCATTTATTTAATTAGAATTATGGAAATTAAAAAGTGACATTTTTTTTTTTTTTAATCATATTATAAAAATATATAATCCACGTAAAACCAAAAATTTGTTACATTTATTATTACTATAATATATATATATATATATGTATGTATTTATAATTATTCCATAAAAAAAAAAAAAAAAAAACTTGTAATAATATAAATATATATATGTATGGATAAATTTACATTTATTTTATTAAAAAAAAAAAAAATTAAACACCATTATATCATTTAATATTAATAATGAAGACATGTGAACTTTTATAGAATATAATAAAAGTTATAAAATTTTGTTCAAATATAAATTTTTTTTTATGTGCGTATAATAAATAAAATAAATAACATCATTATTGTATTTTGTGGAGATTTATTCTATACATATATATATATATATATATATATATATATATATATATATATATATGATATGTATTTATTTATGTACCTGTATACGTTTATATAATAACACATTTTTGTAATATGGTTAGCCATTTTGAATATAGTGAAAAATATTTTTATAAAAAATATAATAAACTAAAAGATTTGAAAAACGTTAAGACAAAAGATTTAGTTACACGTTATTTATTATTCTTCGTTTTTTTTGTTGATAAAATTATTGAAAAAAATGAGGACGAAAATAAAGAACTACAAAAACAAAATGAAGAGAAAAGAAAAGAATTAATAAAACAAAATGTCTTAAACATAAAGAATAAATTAAAAGAAAAACAAGAAAATGAATATAATTTACAAGAAGAAACTATTTTTAATGAAATATGTTATGATAATATTTTGGTTGATGAAAAAAATAAAAATAATCATATGAATTATATAACAAAACATTTAAAAAATAATAATTTAAATGATGGAAATTATAAAAATTATGAAAAAAGTAAAACAAATTATAATGATAAGGAAAAAAATAAATCTTGTAACTTTTCAAGTATTTGTAATGATTTAACTTGTGCCTTTTATATATGTATAATATTATTTGTTGAAAATTTAAAACATGATCAAAAAAATGTGGATTATAAAAAAAGTGTACATGAAAATATCTCTTCTCAAAAATCACCAGATGAAAAAGATAATAATATTGAAACTATTCCTTTTATGAAAATAAATGAAAATAAGAACAATTTTATAAAAAATGTCATTATGGATAATACAAATGATTTGTCATTCAATTTAATTTTTGATATACATTTATTATATATTTCGTTATGCTTTTATTATATATATTTATTAAATGATGATATATATTATTTACAATTCAGCTTATTATTATTTTTGATGCTTTTTACACATTTTAAAAATAAAGAAATTATTCATTTTATATATTTTAAGAAAGAAAAGAAAGAAAAAGAAGAAAAGAAAGAAAAATGTTATATCACCTATGAAATATCAGTATCAAAATTTTTATATAATATTTGTAAAAACTTAGGTGTCTATTATAAAGAAAAAGAAAACGATATTTATATGAGCATATTTTTTTTAACATACAGCTTTGTTTTTTTAAAATATACAAAAATGAAAGACAATAAAAAAAAGAATATTACCAATAACAAAATATTAATGAATGAAATTATTATCGTTCAGCATATGTATGAAATATTTTTAGATATAAACTTTTTTTCGACATCTACTTTTTTTATCCTGAGAACGATAGAACTTCACCTGCAACTTTTGAAAAATTATATAGACGATATAAAATTAGAAGAACAAGGAGGAAAAGAGAAAATAAAG
>NC_033658.1:1072300-1075219 GCF_001601855.1 Plasmodium reichenowi | reverse complement strand
AAAAAAAAAAAAAAAAAAAAAAAATCACGAAAAGGAAAGTATTAAGAGGGATGATACACCTATATATAAAGAATCGGAACATGTTCATATATTATCAAATGAAAAGGACGAAAAATTTACAAAATTGGAAACCAATAATAATGATAATATGAACAATACAAATGATAATATGTTTAATACAAATGATAATATGTTTAATACAAATAATAATATGTTTAATACAAATGACAATATGAACAATACAAATGATAATATGTTTAATCCAAATGACAATATAAACAATAGTGATATTTCTTTTTGTTGTGAGAGAACAAAGAATAACCTGTCGATTAATGAAAAAGTTAATAGAATCGTCAACATGTTTTGTTCACTTTACAACAATATAAACGAGTGCGGTTACATATTTTTAGATGTTCATTTGTTATCTATATATGAATATTTATTATGGGTGTGTTTTTATATTGTGAAAGATGTATACAGATTGTGTTGTTGTTTAAAAAAAGAAAAAGAGAAAAGAAAAATATTAGAATATAAATATATGACATATAGAAATTTGTTAGAAGTTTATATTATATATTTAAAATATAATTATTTGAATTATTCACAAGTAAATTATAGTGTAAATATATATAAAAATATAGATGATAATATTTATACAAAACATGATAAGATGAAAAATATATTTGGCATATTGAAAAATAAATATAATTCTTCTAAGGAAAAAGAAATAAACCATATGAAAATATGTGAAGAAGAAAAAGAAATAAACCATATGAAAATAGGTGAAGAAGAAAAAGAAATAAACCATAAGAAAATAGGTGAAGAAGAAAAAGAAATAAACCATATGAAAATAGGTGAAGAAGAAAAAGAAATAAACCATATGAAAATATGTGAAGAAGAAAAAGAAATAAATCACATGAAAATAGGTGAAGAAGAAGAAAAAAATGAAAATGATTATAATTTCTTAATAAATGGGTTACATAAGAAAGTCGAGGAACAGATAGAAGATCAAATTTTTATTTATGATTGTAAAAATAATACACAAAAAGATATTACAATTATTTTGAATAATGTAATAAATATTAGTGAAATAATATATACTTCATATGATACTTGCAAATCATTATTTGAAAAAAAAAAAAAAAAAAACATATGTACATTTGAAAATAAAATAAACATATATGATAAAAATATAATATATGATTTTATATATGATAATATATTAAAAGATAAAAATTATCCACGTTTTTATAATGAAGAAGAAGAAGAAGAAAATGAAAAAAATGAAATAAATGAAAAAAATGAAAAAAATAACACTTTTATGGTTAACACCTTTTATGAAAATATGTCTTTTTTTAAATTCTTTGAAATCAAATTTAAAGAAGATAATCAAATAGTAAAAAATATTATTCATATAATACATAAAAAAACGAATAAGATAATAATAATAAATATAGATACCACTTATTTTGAAGAATTTGTTAACATTTTTCAGTTTGATAGTGTACCTTTTATACATTTTAATTTTTATATTTGTAACTTTTATTCATCACCGTATCATGAGGAAGCTTTAAAAAAAATAAAGAAAATTTATAAAATGTTTTGTAAACACAGAGATAATGAAGAATATGTTTATTTGCTTCAAGATGAAAAACTCATAAAAGAAAATATGGAAAAGGAAGACAAAAATAATAAACACAAAATGGATAAAATAACAGAATTAAAAATAAATGATGAAATTGACAAATTATATACAACAGAAGAAGAAAAAAAAAAAAAAAAAAATATATTAGAGTATAAACATAGGATACATTATTTGTGTTATAATTATAATGAAATATTATATCTATTTGAAAAAATGAAAAAATATAAAAAAAAAAGTTTAGAATATTTTTCTTTATTTAAACAAACAACATTACATTTGGATATTTTAATAAATAGTATGCAATCATATTTTTACTTTAATTTTTTTACTAAAACTTTTGATATATATTTACAAAATTATATGGAAATAATTAATTCTTTAAGTCATCCTTTAAAATATTTACAAAATGATCAGTACGTATCATATAAAAGAGAAATTGCTTTAAAATGTGCTCTTCTTTTAAAGGATATTTTTATATGTAAAAAGTTCAACACGTTTAATGAAAATATATATTTAAACGAAAAAATGAAAAATATACAAACAAATACAAATATAAAAACAAATACAAATATAAAAACAAATACAAATATAAAAACAAATACAAATATAAAAACATATACAAATATAAAAACATATACAAACATACAAACAAATACAAACATACAAACAAATACAAACATACAAATAAACGGCGACTTTGATGATAATATTAGGGGCCCTTTAACTAATGAGCAAAAACATATAATATTACAAATAGTACAATTTTACTTTTCTTTTTTAAGTACATATTGTAAAAAAGAAAATGATATGATCAATAAAAAACTAATTTTTCAAAATAATGAAGAAAAACAATATTATTTTGATATATATTTTTATGTATGTAAAACTTTATCAACAGTTGAAGATCGATTTTTTATTTCTCAAGCTATTCAACATTACCAGTATATATTAAATTATTCTTTGAAAAATAAAATGTATGAAGATGAATCATATAATGAATATATGAAATCATTTGCTAACAAGTCCATATATTCCTTGACCTTCAAAATGAAGGAAATGACATAAAAAAAAAAAAAATATTATATATATATATAATATATGTAATATATATGGATTATTATTATTTTTTTTTTTTTTTTTTTTTTTTTTTTTTTTTTTTTTTTTTTTTTTTTTTTTTATAAAAAAAAAAAAATTTAATTTTATTATATTTTTATTTTTTATTTTTTTTTTTTTTATACTTTGTTTTTTAAAATTTTTTTTTTTTTTTTTTTTTT
>NC_033658.1:1069804-1071961 GCF_001601855.1 Plasmodium reichenowi | reverse complement strand
AAAAAAAAATATATATATGCATATATATATTATATATATATTATATATATATTATTACTTGTATATATGAACTTATATTTTTTTTATGATTTATTTATTCTTTTTTATTTTTTAATATTTATTAGTATTATTATTTTTTTTTTTTTTTTTGGCTACTTTTAAAACTCAACTATTTTATTTATATAATAATGAAAAAATAAAACATATATTCCTATAAAGGGCAAATAAAGTAAATTATTATTTTCCATTTTTTTTTTTTTTTTTTTTTAACGATGGAGGGAAATAAAATATGACGATCCTCTTGATTTTGAACAGAATCTAATTCATCATTTTAAGTATATATATATATATATATATATATATATTATATATATTTATTTATATATTTATGTTTGTATTTTATTTTCTTTTCTTTTCTTAAAATGGATCGTTATGATGATTTTATAAAACTGTGTGAAAAATTTAATAAGAATGGGAATAAATTTGTGGACAAAAAAGAAGAAAAGAGAAATGTGAAGGATGAGTTTTTTATCACAAGTAGTAAGGTATATACAAAACTATTTAGTGCATGTGAATATATTGATAATAATACATTGAAAGAATATGGATTATTTTTGAATAGTACTTCATGTTCTTCAATTTATTTAAGTAAGAATAAGCCTAAAGGAAAAAATAAAGATCATTTATTATTTTTGATAAATAATATATCACAAGATATTAAAAATTTAGAACCTCAACTTCAAATACATAATGATATCTTAAATTGTTTAAATAATTTATTAAGTATATTTGTTGACATAATAAATAAATATGATAATAATTTAAGTAATTATAATTTAAAATTAAATACATATACTACTTTTTATTTTTATGATGTTAAAAGTTTAAAGTGTAATTTTGATTTTCTTAACAAATTAAATACACAAATATATGGTTCTCATGTATATATAAATAAATACAAAGATAATAATTCAGAATTACATTCATCTCTTCAAAGAGGGAAACATATAAAGGTTAATAAAAAAGATGAAAATTCTTTTTTCATACAGGATGGAGATATGATCTCTCCAGGTTTAAACGAGGACACACATGTTCATATGAATGATATGGTTGTTTCGCAAATTAATGTAACAAGTAATTATACAAATGATGATATTAATATGTATGATAATAATAATAATAATAATTATTATTATGTAAATAATTCAACAAGTGGGAAAGATATAAATTTCCCTACACATCTTAACAATAATGATAATATTAAAATTCATAAAAGTAATTTAAGAAAACGAAGAGATCTAAATAATAATAATAATATAAAGAATAAACAGGTTCATTTTAACACGTACAATTATCTAGATGAAGAAAATAATCCAGGTGAATTACATAATAATAATATTTTTTATCAAAATAGTTTATTAAACAATAATCAAAAGCTGGAATTTAAAAAATATGTAGATCTATTTGAAAAAGAAGAAAATACTTATATAATAGAAACTAAGAAGAAAATAGCAAAAATTAGTAATCTAATGAATATTTTTGTTAATAAAATATATGAACAAAATGAAAATTTAAAAATGATAGAAACCATTATAGAAGAAAGTATTGATAATGTATCTCAAGGAAATAATTATTTGACAAAAATTAAGAATAAAAAAAATATTAATTCTCTTATTTTTTTTTTTCTCATATGTACTTCAATCTTTTTATTCATTATTGATTTTTTTAAATAATTAAAATGGACCAATATATATTTTTTGATTAATGTTTTCTTACTCTTTTTTAATATTATTTTTTCTTAATTTTTTTTTTTTATTTGTTACAAATAATAGGGGCTACACAAATAAACATATATATGACATATATATATATATATATATATATGTATGTATATAAATTTTCGACGTCTCTATATATTTATATTTTTCTTTTTTCTTTTTCTTTTTCTTTTTCTTTTTTTTTTTTGTGCTTTTTAAACTTCTTCATATCCATATTTGTCTGTTATATTATAAACTTGTAAAAAAAAAAAAAAAAAAAAAAAAAAAAAATAGAGGGGGTATAATAAAAGCACACACAAATATATAAATATAAATATATAAATATATATATAAATATATATATATATATATATATATATATTTGTTTTTTTTTTTTTTT
>NC_033658.1:1047801-1069408 GCF_001601855.1 Plasmodium reichenowi | reverse complement strand
TTTTAAAAAAAAAAAAAAAAAAAAAAAAAAAAAATAGAGGGGGTATAATAAAAGCACACACAAATATATAAATATAAATATATAAATATATATATAAATATATATATATATATATATATATATATATATGTATGTATCTATTTATTTAATTTCATGTAAGTGTTCATTAAAATCCCTTTGAATAACACCATTCAGATGACTATCCTTTGTATTTGTTTATTTTTTGTGGATAAACTCATTTTTAATTTCATCTGCAGTGAATAAGTGTGTATTATATATTCTCTTCATTTTTTTAAGAATAGGTGATAATTTATCATCTTTATTTTTCTTCTTTGGTAAATTTTCATTCATAAAAACATTATTTGTTGATTTTAATTTATATTCTTTTAAGATATTATCAAGTGAAGGTAGCGAGATTTCATCCCATAACATTTTCATATCATTTGTAATTGAATATCTTTCTTTTTCTATATGTTCATAGGATAGTGGGAAGAAAAGATATCCTTTTAGATTATAGAAACAGTTATCACATTTATTTTTTGCATATATATCACATACATTTGGTATATTTTTACATTTGAGTTTTCCTCTTAAATGACTATTATTAGTTCTTATACATCTTACTTTTTTTTCATATAATAATATATTTATCCATTTATAAACTTCTTTATTAGTATTTATTAAATCATCATTAATTTCATATCCATATAAAAATCCTTGTTTATTAATTTTATTTAATAAAGCATTCATATTTGTAATATCAATATATGGATTCATATAACATAGTCTTTTTTCATTCATATCAACTTTTATTTGTTTTGAGGAAGCTAAATAACTTAATAATAAATGATTATTAATATCGACTCCTTTAAAACCTAAATTTATTAACATATTTTCCATATGATAAAATGATATACCTTTATTAGCTGTTGTAGGATTATTACTAACATGATTATTATAATGTGACTTTAATATTGTTAATACTTTATGATAAAGAAATGAAAAAGGAATATTTTCATTTTTAAAAAATATTTTCAAATTATTTTTTAAAAGTTCTTTATTTCTTTGTATAAAATTATAATTATTTTTATCTCCATTCATAACACTACTACTGCTATTATTATTATTATTATTATTATTATTATTGTGAATATAATTTGTGCTGTTTTTATTTGTTAAATCATTCAATAAATCACTTGTACTCTTCCTATTTGTATGGGTTACATTATTCATACTATTTATATTTATACGGCTAGTACTACCACTTTTATTTATTTCACTTGATATACTAATATCACTTTTTTGACTTGTGTTACTTTTTCTGTTCAAGTCATTTTTTAAACTTATATCGCTTTTTACAACGCTATCAGTTTTTTGATAATTATCAATTTCTTTTATATTTTTTTCATTTTTTTCATAATTATTATCATATATATTATTATTATCTTTCATAATATTATCATTATTTACATTCTTTTCGATATTCTTTTTTTCTACACTGTTAATATTATTAATTGTTAAGGTTTTATGGTTATTTGAACAGCTACCTATATTTATTTTTATATTTTTACTTAAATTTTTTAAATTATATATTGTATCTACTGAATGTCTTTTTCTGACATTACTAGTTTGTACGTCATTCTTATTATCATTCGTAATTTTATGGATATTATCATTATTACTTATATTGATTTTTATATTATTATTATTATTATTACTTATTGTTTTTTTATTTAATTGGGATGCTATATCATTAGTTATAATATTTATGCTACTCCTTTTATCGACGCCATTTAACTTCATTCTTATTTTTTTATTTACAGAGTTTTGCATTTTATATAACAAATACGTGCAACATTACAAAAAAAAAAAAAAAAAAAAAAAAAAAAATATATATATATATATATATTTATATATATACAATAAAATATTCTTTTTAATTATGTATAATATATAAGATGTGAATGAAAAAAAAAAAAAATAAAGGAAATGGCAACATTTGAAACACACACACATACAAACAAACATATACATAAATATATATTAGATATACATATTTACAAAGTCGTATAGCTTTTGTACTGTGCTCATTTTTAATTACAAAACAATTAAAGGACGATGTAACAGGAAGAAAAAAAAATATACATATGAATATATATATATATATATATATATATATATATATATATATATATATGTATTTTTCCTTTTTTCTTATAAATTAATGTATTTAGTTTATCATCACATAAATATATTATATGTTTATTATTTTATCGTTTTATATTAATTTTATATTTGTTTGTGGATGGGGAAAAAAAACTTATTTCAAAAAATGCAAGTCTTTTTTTTATATAACAACTGTTTAAATTAAATTATCAAGGTGTACATTAACAAGTACTATAAAAATATATATTCGTATATTATGGTTTACATATCACTTATTTTTTTTTTTTTTTATTTATATATATATATATATATATTTATTGATTTATTTTTAATCATATACACATATATATTTATATACACATAAATAAAGAACTTTTTTATATTATATTTTTTTCATTTCCCCTTTAAAGAAATTAGAGAATGTCAAAAAAAAAATATATATATATATATATATATATTATATTATATTAAAAGAATAAAAACAAAACATTCAATTTTTCATAAAAAGGACGTAAACAAAATTTATATTTTAAAATTTGCTGGAAATGAAAAAAAATATCAATAAATATTTGTAATCATTTCTACATATATCTTCATATATATATATAAAGATGATATAAATAATCTGCGTTTTTTCTTATATATATATATATTATATATTACAAAAAGTTGTTAAATCGTAATAATATATATATATATATATATATATATTTTACTGTTCTAAATTTTAAATCGCTAACCTCTTAAATTTTTCTTTTTCTTTTTAATTTTCTTTTTAATTTTTCTTTTTCTCTTTCTTTTTCTTCCTTTTATTTTTAGTTCATTACAAAAGTTTAAAGTTTATAAATAAATATACATGTTTTAAAAAAATATTAATGATAAAATTTTCAGTTGTGAAAATATATATAAAATATGAAAAAAAAGGAAAAAAAAAAAAAGAAAAAAATAAATTAAGATTTCTTCATTTAAATATAATATATATAATGTATATATATATATATATATATATATATATAATATATTTATATATAATATATATTTATATATAATATATTTATATATAATACTACTATATTATAATAATATTTATAAATTATTTTTTAAAATGGTAATAAATATAATTATCTTATTTAATATAAATAGAAATATATAGAAAAATATAATCAATGAAAAAAAAAAAAAAAAAAAAAAAAAATAATAATATAGGTGCTTACATATAAATATATTTTATATAATATATATAAATATATATATATATATATATATATATATATTTTTATATATATATATGTATTTATTATATATTAATCAGAGAAAATGGTATTATTCAGATTACTGTATTTCATGTTCACATAATTATTTATATATAATATATATTATAATATTTTAGTATATAATATAATATCAATTTTTTTATATCTTATTTAAAGTATTAAATTTCTTATTAATTTTAACACTAATAAAAGATAATAAAGAAAAAATGAAATTATAATAAAATAAGTTTCAATAAAATCATGAGATAAGAAGTATGACAATTTTTTTTAATTTCATCTTAAATATGCTTATAATAATAGTTTTTATATAATATATTAAAAAAAAAAAAAAAAAAAAAAATTTATAAAAAATATGATGAAAGATAATATAAAATAAAAATAATGCCTATATATATACCTGAAAATATAAAATAGTAATTAAAATAAATATAATTGAAATATATATAAAATATTTTATGTGACGCCAAAAAAATTAAATAATAAAATAAAATAAAATAAAGGACACCTTAAAAACACACATACAAATAAATAGAAAGTGATATATATATATATATATATACATAATAATATAATCACAATAATTCTATATTATTATTGATGTATAATTTATATGAGAATATTTTTTTAATTTTATTATTTGACTACATATATATATATATATGATGTACAATAAAGTATTTAAAAATTCCTATTGTTTTTATTTTTGAAATATGGTACCTTTGTGTCTAGTGTAATCAAAGATAAAAAATAATTAAAAATTAAGAAAGTGTAAGTACATTACATATGGGGTATAATGACATAAAGAAAAAAAAAAAAGTAAAATATTTTCCTTAACCTTTATTTAAAGGTACATATATATTATAAATATATATATCATATATGATATATATTATATATTTGCGATATCTTATTTTTGTAGAATAAAAGAATGTATAGTTTTTTATATTATATTATTTTTTAAATTTAAAATATAAAAAAAAAAAAAAATAAAAATTTTTTTAAATATTTTTTTTTTTTTTTTTTAAAATGTTTTTTTTTATTTTTAAATTTTTTTTTTTTTTTTTTTTTTTTTTTTTTTTTTTTTTTATGTGGGTTGCCAATTGCCTCCTATTCTTTCAATTTTATTATTTTTCATCATTATATTTAAAATTGCTAATACTTCTTTTTGTGATATATGTTTTAATTTTTTTTCTGTTAATATTTTATTTAAATTATTAATAATTAAGAAAAGAGGAGTGGACGTATTTTTCCCAGGTTCTAATTTCATTTTGTTCATTCTTTCTTTTGTAATTCTTAAAATTTCATTTTCATAAAATTCGTAGGATTCTTCAAGATTTAAATTATCAAATGTTCGTCTCTTTTGAAGTGTTTTTTCCTCATCACTATCTGTAACTATATCATCCAAAAAGTAGTCTACGAGCTCATCTAAAAATAATAAAACAAATAAATATTATATTATATTATATATATATATATATATATATATATATATATGTACACATTTGTGATGGAATGAAAAAAAAATAAATAATTCCAAGTAATAATGCTACAGTGTGATATCTTATAAATTATACGAGTATATATGCATATTTTAACTTTTTTAATTATATAATTATACAATATATATATTATAATATTGATATATACGAACTAATAAACACTCATATATATATTTTATATATATATGTTTGTTTGTTTGTATGTATGTATATGTGTGGGTGTTTCCTATTTTTAATATTACTATTTTGCTTATTTAATTGATTATCATTATTTACTCCTATATTCGTATTAACACTATTATGACTTTTTTTACTATTATTAATATATAATAATAAATTCGTAGTTTTATTTTTTTTTTCTTTCAAATTTTTATTAAGATTTTGTTCTTTTTTTGTTTCTATTTTATTTATTTCTTCGCTATCCTCAACAATATTATTTTTGTTAATACATATGATATCTTTTACAGCTGTTTTATTACAACTAATGATATTACAATCATTATTATTATTATTATTACTTAATATAGACGTATTAGTATCTATAATTGTATTACTATTATCTTTATGTACATAATTATTAAGGTTCCTTATTTTTAAATCACCTTCAAAATGACTACTTTCTTTTACACTATTATAAATTAAATTATCATAGGTAAACGGATTATTATTATTGAATGACACATCATTATTTCTATAACATATATTATTATTATTATTATTTATCAACATCATTTCGTTATTATGTAATAGTTGATCTTCCTTTTGTTTAATCATACCCTTTTCAATAATAATATTTTTATCTACATCACTTATTTGTTGAACTTTATTATTATTATTATTATTATTATTATTATTATATAAATTACACTTTATATTTTCATTTCCTATACTATATATTTGCCTTTCATTATATACACTAGTTGTATTATTTAAACTATTTATATGAACATTATTTTGTAATAAATTATTTGTTTTTATTTTTTTGTGTTCACATATAATATTTGTATTACCTTTCCCTATATCCTTATCAAAAGAATCATAAGGATGAACATTAAATATTTGCATGTCCTTTTGATGCTTATATTCATTACTTATATTATCATGATGTTTATTCTCCTTCAGTTTATTTTCTTGTAATCTTTGAATATCCAAAGGTGATAATAAAAGCTCTTCTTGAGCACCTTTTATTATTTTGTCATCATGGACATCTGTAATATTAGGATCATCAAAATTTCCTAAGGAATATACATAAAATTGTGTTGTTTTATTATTCTTTTTGTTCATAACTTTGAATGAATTTTTGTGTAAAAATTTTTTACGTGATAATTTTTTTAACATATCTTTTATGAATTTTTCTGGAATATTCGTTTTTTGAATTAAGAAATCTTCTGTGAAAAATAATTTGATATACACATCATTAATATTTTTCTCATTTATAATTTTCTTCTTTTCTTTTTCTTCATACTCTTTTAAGAAATTCAATTTATAATAAAAATTTTCTTTAGATATTTGTTTATTTAAAGGGTTACTAATTTTTGTTACATCAATATTATCATTATTAAGATTATTACATATATTATTATTTGATGACACATTAATTGAGATCTCTTTATTTAATTCTATTATTTTTTCTTTCAAAGAATAATTTTTATTCAATTTTGTATATGAATTTTCTTCTGTCATCAAATTATGTTTTTCTTCTAAAATATCTATTCCTTCTTTATCCTTTTCGTAACTTTTTTTTTTTTTTTTTTTTTCTTCATTATTTTTTGTACCATATGGTATATATTCAAAATATTGTTCTATTTTTATCATATTAGTGCCTCCACCTTCTTCTTTTCTTTTCTTTTTTTTTTTGTTTATCACAGGAGGATTTCCATTTTTATAATCGTTCTCATTGTTGCTTGTTCTTTTTTGCTTCCACCATAGGATGCTCTGTTTATTATTATTATTATTATTATTATTATTATTATTATTATCATCACATATGTTATTATTATCATCACACGTTTTGTTATTATCATCACACATTTTGTTATTATCATCACACATTTTGTTATTATCATCACACGTTTTGTTATTATCATCACATATGTTATTATTATCATCACACATTTTGTTATTATCATCACGTATGGTATCATTTATATTACACCTTTTCATTTTGATCGTCTCCTTTTTACTACTAACGACGTTTCCTTTTTTAGAACCGATTTTCTTGGTGCCATTGTCCAAATCGTTCGAATTTTTTATCAAATGAAAATCGTAAAATATAATATTCTCATTCATAATTATATGCATAGTTTGATCCCTATATTTTTCTTTATGTTTATAATTAGATGATATAAAAGTATATTCATAATTATATATATGATTCATATTTTTAATATTGTTAGAAAATAAATTCTTTTTATATAAATCTATGATCTTATTTTCTAAATTACTCATAAATAAAAAGAATAACCCATCTGACAACTTCATTGTAAACATATAATTATTAATACATAAATCTATATAACACAATTCATATAAAAAAATTAAATATTTATCTGTATGTTCTATTTGATATATATTATTAATAGTATCAAAATATGTTTCTATAAAATTAGGAATCATTTTTTTTATAATATTCCCATCTTCTTCTTTTAATTTTTCAGGTTTCCAATATTCTAAATTTATTACTGTCATAGATAATTGAATCTTTTTCTTATTTATTATTTCTTCTTTTATTGAACTGTTATGAAATATATTATGAGAATTATTTATGTTTATCTCTTCATTATTATTTATATTATGCTTTTTCTTGTTCTTTATTATTTCAATAAAACATGTCTCATTTTTTTTTATTTTTCCTTTATCTTTTTCCTTTAAATTTGTATATGGATTTTTTAAAATTTCTTGTTTGTTTGATAGCTCATTACCTTTGGATACATTAATCATTTCTTCGTTCTTATTCTTAATAGTATACATCTTACTATTATTCTCATTATTATTATTATTATTATTATTGTATACGTTTATGTATATGCCATTTTTCTTCTCACACGTTTGTCTTATATCATGATCTAACTCACTTATTTGAACATTCCTGTTTACATATATAAGATTCAAATTATAATTATAAAACATATCTTCTATCATATTTTTCATCTTTCTTATTACGGAAAAATTGAAATAATTCTGCAAGTAATCAATTACAAATAAATCCCTTTTTAATATAAATATCTCATCTATTTCTTTTTTTTTTAATCTATAATCATCATCATCTGTACTTAAATCATCATCCATATAAAAGAAACAATAAGGTGAGTTCTTCGTTTCATTATTATTTTGGTTAGATGAGCATATTAATTTATAATTGTTTCTTTTTATTTTATCTTGTCCTTTTGAATTATTGTAATATTTTGTGTATATATTCAGATTAGGTGAGTCATTTCTTTTTTTTCTTTCCTTATCATTGTATTTATCATTGTATTTATCATTGTATTTATCATGGTATTTATCATTGTATTTATCATTGTATTTATCATTGTATTTATCTTTATATTTATCTTCATATTTATCTTTATATTTATCTTCATATTTATCTTCATATTTATCTTTATATTTATCTTCATATTTATCTTCATATTTATCTTCATATATATCT
Organism: Plasmodium reichenowi; assembly: GCF_001601855.1. Lineage (NCBI taxonomy): Eukaryota > Apicomplexa > Aconoidasida > Haemosporida > Plasmodiidae > Plasmodium > Plasmodium reichenowi. The sequence goes on along the minus strand of NC_033658.1, from coordinate 1,060,820 downwards.
TCATATTTATCTTCATATTTATCTTCATATTTATCTTCATATTTATCTTCATATTTATCATTGTCTTTTATTTTATATTTATCGTCCTTTTCTTCATATGGCAAAGATAATACAAAAGAAGAAACACTAGTATCCAAATCGTGTTTATTATAATCCTTATCTTTATTTATTATATTTTTTTTTTCTTCTACTATTCCTTTTACATTTATATCAGAAATATTATTTATATATTTTATACCATTATATGCTCCTTCTTCTATTTCTCCTATTTCTTCTATTTCTCCCTTTTCATTATTATTACTTTTCTTATGTATAATTTGCTTATCACCTTCATTGTCATATTTAAAAAATTTTATATAACGTTCACTTCTTATTCTTTTATTACGAACACATTTAAAACTATCATACGTAGTAAATTTATTGTTAAATATATAGTTGTAATAAAAATAATCATAGATTAAAAGGTTATCATAATTTTTTGTAATATGTTCATTATGAGGATAATTCCTAATATAATTACTATTACCATAACTATTATTATTATTATTATTATTATTATTATTGTCATACTTAAAGTTATTTTCTCTTTTGTAATATTTCTTGAGAATGTATTTTTCAAAGTAATATGTGTTTATATAAAAATAAGGATTTATATACATATTACAAATATAATTATAATAATTATATAAAAATATATCTAATCCACCCACTATACTAATATATAATGGTAAACACATAATTTGTGTTTCCCTTTGTTTTCGCTCCTTTTCTCTTTCCTTTTTCACTTTATTTTTTCTATTATCATCAAATTCATAATGTGCTTTATATTTTATAAAGCAACATGAATTATCATATGGCATTTTTAATAGCCTAGAATATATTTTATATTCATCTTTTTTATTACCCATTCTATTTTTATATATATCATTATTATAATACTTATTATTATGTCTATATAAATATTCTTCATTTTGTACATAAAACATTTTCTCATCGTTCTTTTGAACATTTCTTATATCAGCATTACTTAAAAGAGATAAAAAATTCTCGCAATTATTATCATTTAAATTATTAATACAGAAACATATATTATTCTTTCTTTTTTTTTTTCTATTTACATCCATATTACATCTATCATCATTTCTTTCATAATTATTACCAACCTTTTTATCACCTCTCATCTTATCTAAATCGTTGTTCACATCACTAATGTTACAGCTGCTTGTATAGCTCTTACTACTAGTACTAGTACTACTACTACTACTACTACTAAAACTACTACTATTACTAAAACTACTACTACTATTAACATTAACATTAACATTTACATTTACATTTACATTATTTAATATATCTATATTGTTATAGTCTTTATATGAACCTATTGCATTTAATTGCATAATCTTCTGGTTATAATTCTTTTTTTTTAGATTACTTTCAAAATGTATAAAAGATTTATTAACAAAATAAGAAAATTCATCTGAACTATAATCTTCAAGAATTTGTTTTTTTTTTTTCTTTTCAAGCCCTTCATTCGAATTATCCAAGCCACAATTATATAACATATTGTATCTTCCATGTTCTTCGTATTTATCATCATTATTATTCTTATTACGATATATCATCTCATTTGATATATTATAACTTAATTCTTTTTCATCATATTTTGGTTTTAATGAATATTCCTTTATATTATAATAATTACAATCATTAATTTCCTTTTTTCTTTTTCTTTTTTCTTTTCTTCTGCATTTATCATCTTCCTTAAAATATAAATCATAATTATTCTTTATACTATTATTTTCATTGTAATTTTTTTTATTTTCCAATTTTTTCTTTTCATTGTTAATTTTTTTATCTTTCTTATAATATAATACACTTCTTTCTTTTAATTTTTTTATAAATATCTCTCTCTTCTGTTTTTCATACATTCTATAATTTTTATGCTTTACATATGTAGTCTTAAAAAAGACACGTGCATGAGAAGAGCAGTTACTATTACTATCACTAGAATACAAGTTTTTATATTTCAAGGATATTTTCTTAATAATTTCTTCATTCATATCATTAGAATATTTCATTAGGTTGATATGTTGTAATTTTTCATGTTCATTTTTTATAAGTTCTATATGGGATATATTATTATGATTAATAAGATTTTTTCTTTCTTTTCTTTTTTCTTTTTCGATATAACAAATGCTCTGTGAATATTCTTCATTAATATTATTATTATTATTATTATTATTGTTAGTATTATTATTATTATTGTTAGTATTATTATTACTTTTAGTCATATGCATATTTTCACATACATCTTCTGAGTAAACAAAAGGTGATATACCATCATGAATTTTATTAAAATCCTTTTTATTTTCTGTTCCTTCATTTTGATTTTTGTTTTGAGATAACAAAAATTTGGAACCTTTGGAATAGTTCCATACATGATTAAATATATGTGAAATAATTTTCCTATCATTAAAATATTTATTTAAATATGTCTTTAAAAATATTTTATTTTCTGTTTTTGTATCTTCATATATAAAAAGAAATATTTTATTAAAAAGATAAAAATAAAAATCATTAAATTTTTCTATATAATTTTGTAACATTTGGAATAATTTTTTCATTTGTTTATTTTTTATTTTTATTATTCTAGCTATTTTAATTAAATTAAAAATATAATTTATCATTTGCTCACTATTAATATTATTATTTTGTTCATAATATAATTTTTCAATTAATAAATAATATAAATTTTTATATATTATCAAAGCACATTTTTTCTCTTGTTTTTTTTTATAATTTAATAAATAAATTAACATATATGTAAATTTTATATCTTCTAATCCATTTTTACAATTCTTAAAATTTATTACAGCATCAAGTAAACACCTTTTTTTTTTATCTAACATATGATTTAAATATCTTATCATAATATCAAATAAAAGTTTAATCAATTCTGCTTTATCACATAAAACATCATCACAACAATTACATTCTTTAATTTTAAAAAAATTATTGTCTTTTTTATATATATCATGTATATTTATATTGTTTCCATATGTTCCTATTTGCATATCATATATATCTCTTTTTTCTACAAGTTCGTAATTAAAAAATATATTATCTTCAGTATCCTTTAAAATATCCTTCTTAAATGAACAATCATTCAATTGTAATATATATAAAACAGATCTCTCATATGATTCGTTTCCATGAACCTTATGAATACTTATATTTAAATATTTATATAAACATGTATTCTCCTCTTCAATACAGCATTCTTCCTCATCATGTGTAAACAATTTTTTATTATCCTCATTAGAAAATAAATATAAATAATTCTTACATTTACTTTCATCTATATCTAAACTACAATTATTTAAAAAGGAAAAATTATAATCTAAATAGTTATTTAAAAATATTACCAAATTGTACGATATATTTACTCTCTCATCTTTTTCAATCTTCTCTTCGTTTCGTCTCCTTATAAAACGTACCCATATATTATCAACATAAGATGATAAATCATTTTTTTCTTTCTTTTCTAATAACCATAAATAATTTCCTCGTTTACTATATCTATTCTTCAAATACACATAACATTTGTTTTTCTTTCTATTCATACGTTCAGAAATATTACTTTCATCCATATATATTTTTTGTTCTACACATTTCTGTTCTCTACTTTTATATTCATCTTTCTTTTTTTTTTTTTTTTTTTTAGAGAAAAGAGAATAATTCTTTTTATTATTAAATATGAAATCATTGAAATTATTAAATATGTTAAAAATATGATCATCTTGTGACATGTTAATAAAATGCCCATCTCTTAATCCACATAATATATCTAAAAATGAATGGAAATATAATAAAAAGCATAGTAAAATATTACCTATATAATGTTTATTATTATCATCATATTTCTCTTGGATATCTTTTAATTTCTCTTCATATAATTTCTGCATTATATCTTTAAGAATATGATCTAAATTTAAATATTTAAATATATCAGCAATAACACATAAATGAATATATTTTAAAGGTATCTTATTATAAATGTTTGTATTTTTTAAAATTTTTATTAAAAATTTTCTTTTCTTTTTATTATGTTCTTTCTTAATTTTCCTTTTCCATTCTTTATCCTTCGGATTTATATTATCCCACATTTCTTTCGAGGCATCATCACGGTAGTTACTACAACCAGAATTGTATTTATAACAATCATATTTATCATTATAGTTCTTCTTATTATTAATGTAGTCATCATAGCTACTATTAGTAGTATGATCCCTATTAATTCTCATATTATTATGCATCTTATTCCTACACATTACAGAATTATTATGAACAATGTCCTTTCCTTTTTTACTTTTTTTATTACCCATATGAATTTTACCATTTGAAAAATCGCTCATTTTTGATTTAACACCGTCAGAATTATTAAGAAGAAAACTATCATGAGGGTTATAAGAAAAATTATGCTTATTCATAAAATCAGAAGCTTCTTTTTTATTATAATCATTATTTCTTTCATGTTTGTTTTTTTCATTATCACAATATTTATCTCTTTTTATGCTATCATTTATATTATCATAAATACGGTCACCATAAATATGGTCATCATAAGTATGGTCACCATAAATATGGTCATCATAAGTATGGTCATCATAGTTATGATCATCATCTTTATGATCATCATCTTTATGATCATCATCTTTATTATCATCATAATTATTATCGTCATAATTATTATCGTCATATTTATTATATGTTGTCATATTTTCATTGTTTGAATTTTTTTTTTTTATACAAAATAAAGGATACCCATACACATAATTCAAAATGGAATTTCTAAAAGAATATTCATTTTGACTTAAATAATGAAAAAACATAAAATTTGTATTTAAATTCATATACTCATATTTAAACATGTCTTTACTTACTATATTACTATCAAAAGTATTGAATATATATGGAAATACATATTTATTATCATCAATAAATTGAATAACGATTTTTTTTATTTTCCTTATATTTATACTTTCATTATCAATATTTTTTATATATAAATTTTCATCCTCTTCTTCATTTTCTTCTTCACATATAAATTTCCTTTTACGGTTGGTTTTCTTTTTCTTCTCTATATTAAGAAATAATTTTATATTATCATATTTCTTTATATTATTAGAATGAATAATTTCATATACATTAGATAATTGCTCAAGTATTACATTATCATTTCCTTCTTTTTCTCCTTTCCGAACTCTTTTTATTTTATTTTTATCTTGTAGAATACATTTCCCCTTTAATTTTTGCATTAGAATATTTAGGATGTCTTTTAAAAACCCATCACTATTATAATGATCAACGTTGTTATTATTATTATTATTATTATTATTATTATTATTGTTGTTGTTGTTGTTATTTTCATTATTATGCTCTTCTTTATATTCGTCAACCTCTTCTCCTTTTTTATTTTTTTTTCTCATTAGAACGCGCATATCATATGTATCATTGGTCTTTTCATTTTTACGGCTTAATAAATTGTAAAAGTGATTCTTATACAAATAAGAGTTGTTCTTATGGATATTAAACATCCCATATTTACTACACTCCTTATGATTATCATTATGATTATCATTATGATTATCATTATGATTTTCATTATCCATATGGTTGTCCTTATCATTATCTTTGTTTCTATAACCACACACACGTGCAATATATTTTAAATATAGAATAATATCTTCACTTGTTGTTAAATAATTTAAGCCGAATTTTTCTAAAAACATTTTTTTTTTTTTTTCAAATATAAAATCCTTTTCTATTTCGTTTTTATTTACATTATTAGATAATTTATTTAGGGTTCTTTTTTTAATTAATTTTTTTCTACAATACTTACTATATTTTAAAATTAAACTCCATAAAATATTAAAAAGAAACACAGGATCTTTACAATTATTAACCTTTAGTAATCGAAATAAGATACGGAAAGATTTTTCTACATTATATATTTTTAAATTTACATAATTATTTATTAAATTCATACCTTTATTAATAAATTGTATTATATCATTATTTATAAAATATTTCATTCTTTTTATAAACACATAATTATTATAATCCCTTGTTCTAAATAATATATTATCATTATTATTATCACTGTTATTATCACATTCGTTGTTATTATATATATAAAAATTATCATAACTTGATAAGGAAAAAATATTTTCTAATATTTCCTCCGTTCTAGATATATTAATATATGTATTATTACATTCCTTTGATTCAATAATTCTAGTATCCTTATAAGTCTTATCAACAAAATCGTTATAAAAAAAATTAGATGACATAGAAAAAAAATATTCAAATAAAAGTATAATATCATCAAAATATTTTTTTAAATATATATATAAATAATCTTTTAAAATATTTATATCATATATTAAATAATTAGTTCTTTCATTCTTCTTTTTATAATATTTATCTATATTGAAAAAGTTATCTAACATCATTTTTCGTTTTCTTATTATATCCTCATTTAGTACTGAATCACAATTTATACATTTATCCTTTTTATTATATTCATTTTTATTTAATTTTTCAAATATACAATTATATTCCGAACTCTTTTTTATTTTATTACATGTCTTATTTTTATTATTCATATAAAATAATATAGAATTACTATTCTCTAATCTCATCGATTTCTCATCCATAATAGAGCTTACATTCGTCTTAAAATCATTGTTACTACAAGATGTATTAGAACTTAAATTATTACAACATATATTTGATGTATCCTTTGTACAAACACTGTTATTTGGTATGTGCTCATCATTAAATATATTAAGTGTATAATTAAATTTGTCACTATGTGGAATGTTACTTTTAGGTGCGTTACTACTATGTAAATTACTACTATAAACATTACTACTATAAACATTACTACTATAAACATTACTACTATAAACATTACTACTATAAACATTACTACTATATAAATTACTACTATAAAAATTACTACTATATAAATTACTACTATATAAATTACTACTATATAAATTACTACTATATAAATTACTGCTATATAAATTACTGCTATATAAATTACTACTATAAGGGTTATTATTTTGTGGATCAATACTATATGCGTTACTACCCGGAGGATTACTACTTGGGGGATCAGTACTGAGTGCTTGACTACTAAGGGGGTTACTATCATATTTATTACTATCATGTTTATTACTATCATATTTATTACTATCATGTTTATTACTATCATGTTTATTACTATCATGTTTATTACTATCATATTTATTACTATCATGTTTATTACTATCATGTTTATTACTATCATGTTTATTATCTTTATGTTTATTGTCTCTATATTTATTATCATTATATTTATTATCATTATAAGGGTTACATTCTACAGAATTACTTCCAGGGAGATTATTATCATGTTGGTTATTACCTTGAACATCATTACTATAAACATAGTTATCTATTGTGTTACTATTAAATTCATTATTATTATATACACATATATCGCTCATGTCCATATTACTTATATCCATAATACGGACATCCCCTTTTTTTATATGTGAATAGTTTTCCTCTTGCTCATTTTCATTTATATGCCTTATATTTCCATTATTAGAATGATGAAATAAACTAGTATCACCTTTTAATATTTCAATTTTATGTTTCATCACATTTTGTACATTTATTTGTTCTGACGTTTTACATGGAATACAAAGACATATATTTTTATAAAAAAGATTCAAATGATCATTAATATTTTTCAACATACTAAATAAAATATTCATAATAATTTGATCTTGATGCTTCACAGTTTTTAATAAATTTATAAAAATATTATAATAATATTCATAAGTTTTTATTTTCTTCTTATTCATTTTCTCTATACAAATATAATTTCGCTCATTAATTTTTTTAACTAACTTTTTATAAATTTTATTTTTGTTTTTAACAATTTCGGAAACTTTTTCTTTTATTTTTATAATATTTAATATTTTTATAAAAAAATTCTTGTGCACACCCTCACGAAAAAAAAAATCCTTCTTCATTTTATAACTATTATTACTATTACAATTATTATTATTATTATTATTATTATTTTTTTTTTTTTTTTTTTTTTTTTTTTTTTTTTTTTTTTTTTTTTTTTTCGTTAAGTTCTTCTTTTTATTCTTTTTATTCTTTTTAGTTTTCTTCCTTTTCCTATTATCTTCAAGTATTTTTTTGTTACGTCTCTTTTCCGTCTGTTGTATGTTACCATATATAGGTATTAACGAATAATAAGAATAGACCCTTTTTTTTAATTGTCTTAAATATATCATTCTACTTTTTCTTAATAATATAAATTTGTTTATTTTGAAAAATATATCTCTAGAACTATTATTCAAATTATTATCATTATATATTTTTCTAGATTCATTTGGTACTTCTTGTATTTTTATTATTAAAGAATGAAATGTCCTTACATACTTTTTATATCTGTTCATTTTCTTTTTCATTTTATTATTATACCTTGGAATTTTCAATTCGTATTTTTTACGTCTTGGTTTATAAAATCTATTCATGTTTACATATAAATCACGACGTGAAAAATATTTTAATGTGTAAAAATCTAATGAATATAAAAGAAAATTTTTTTTTAGAATAGATGCATATTTTGAATTTACAATTTTATTATTATTTAATGCTTTCCTTCTTTTATTATATTTATTATATATATTTAGTAAATAATTAATAATAGGCTCAAAATATATTTTCCTTTTTTCTAAAGTATACTTAATTAATGCTTTTATTTCTTTTTGTATTTCTTTATATTTTTCTGCATTTAAAGAATTGAGTAGCTTCTGATATTCTTTCCCTCTTGTGCTCATTTTATAATTATATTCATTATTATGATGATGATGATTATTATTATTATTATCACTATAATAATTATCATGGTCATGTTTATCAAACCATAATTTTCTCATCAATATCTTTAATAAAAAGAAAACAAACCAATCTAACTTCTTTTCCTTGAATAGAAAAATGTTATGATTGGTATTTTTATGAAATAAAAAATTATACATATTATTATTATTATTATTATTATTATTATCATTATTATTATTATTATTATTATTACTCATATTAACATTATTCGTTATATTATTATTTTTATTACCATAATTTAAATCATCATCTAAATTAGAATTTATAAAATGAAATGTATCATCATTATTATTTTTCATTCTAGTCATTTCATAAATATTATTTTTAAAAAAATGACTTAAGTTATTTCCCTTATGCTCAAAAAAATCACCACTCTTATCTTCACTTTGATATATTTGATGGATATTAATAAAATTTCCTTTTTTACTACAAAGTTGGTGTTCATTATATATATATTCATTTAATTTCTCATACAAAGAAAATATATGAATAGAATATAAATCAATATCTTCATAAAGGATTGTTAACAGTTCTATAGAAAAATTTAATAAAAGATAAAAACGCATAATTGTTTTTAAAAATATATTATCATAATTACTTAAATAAATTTGAACTTCATTTATATGATAATTTTTAATAGGATTATTGAACATGTCTTTTAAAATAAATTCTTTATCTAAAATTCTACCCTTTTCTAAAGTAGGGGTTGTAGGAATTGTCACATGTTTTTCTTCTTTTTTATTAATATTGTTTTCATCACAATTTTTAGATATTTCATTTATTTTTATATCTTTCTTAACAGTTGTTTTCCTTATAATTTGAATATAATCATAAATAGATTCATAAAAATTTTTATTAGAATTATAAAATGTTTTTTCATTCGCCCTTTTATTATATGGGTATTTATAATCAAAGTTTGTTAAATACTGCACATTTATTATATTCCAAAATTTTTTTACTTCTATATTTTTAAAATAATCTTCAATTTTACATTTTATATAATTAATTATATATAAATCAGTTATTTCCTCTATAACATTATCATCTTCATCTAAATTATAATTAAGTGTATCTTTATCTACGAATAATAAGAAATCTGCATTATTATATCCATTTATTATGTGTGTAGAAGTATTTTTATAAACAGGGGATTTTTCTTTTGGAATTTTTTCAATTTTTCTTTTTGATTCAATGTGTTTTATTTTATTTGTAAAAGAAGATTTTTCCTTAGGAAAAAGAAAATTAATATTATTAAATATATCCAAATTTTTCTTATTAAATATTGCATCTGTTAAGGTATTAATGCATTCATTGATACTATATCTACTTTTTTCATCACAAAATAAATTATTTGAGTTATTATCCGTTTGGCCATTTTGTTCCAAAAAAATCTTTTTTTTCTTAATTTTAATATTATTATTATTATTATTATAAATATTTATTGCATACTTTACCCGTTTACACCATAAAATTAACACATTAGGAAGATATTCATTCTTCTCTTTTTTTTTACACGTGTGCATAAATGTGTGTTCACTATCTGTTTTATTATAATTATGTGAAGATATTTGTTCTTTATAATCTTTTTTTTTTTTTCTCCTTGCCTGTTCAGAATTTTTTTCACTCAGTTCAGAAAAGTCATAATTTTTATGTTCAGTACAGGTAAAATTTTGATTGTCAGCCGAAATGCATTTTTCACAAAAGTTATTATTAAAACTGAAATGAAAAGGAGAAACGATTTTATCAAAGGATAAATAAAGATTGTGGATATTTTTACCTATATTCTTTAAATGATAAAATAAATTACAAACGAACAGGTTTATTATTACAAGGATAATTTTACTATTAATATGATTTATATATTCTTCCTTTATATAAAGAACATTTTCATTATCTATTCCAACAAAACATTCCATCCTCTGTGTCCCTAATTCATAATTTAGGAATACCTTATTTAATTCTTTTTTCTCGTTCATTTTTATTACATTATCATAGTTATGAATAGAAAAAGTATAGGACTCATCAAAACCATTATTACTTTTTAAATGTTCATTAGTTTTTTCTTTATTTAAAAATATTGCAGGTTCATTTCTTTGGGACTTTGGTATATTCTGATAAAAGTGTGTTGTTCTGAGTTCTTCATCATAATTGATATTATTCATATGTTAATAGAATAAACTTCAAAAAAAAAAAAAAATAAAAAAATAAATAAAATTAAATAAGGGACATTTATTTATTTTTTTTTTTTTTTTTTTTTTTCCTTTTTAATGATATATAAAATATATCACTCATTAGAATTAATTACATATATATTACATTATGAAATTATAATATTTATGTAAAATATTTATTACATATGAAATTATATGTTTTATTTAAGAAACCAGAAAAAAAAAAGATTTTATTTTTCTTATATAATATATATGTGTATAATATATATGCACATTTTATTTTTATTCTTTATTCCTTTTGTATATATATATATATATATATATATATATATAAATATATATATTTTTTCTCTATTGATTTTTTTCCTTTTTATTTATTTTAAGAGATCTATATATGTAGTAAAAATATATTATTAAAATTAGTATTACATACCACATATATATATGTATGTATAATATTTTTTATTTAATATTAAAATCTATAGAGAAAATAAAAAAATTTTAATATAAAAAATGGATTATAAATAAATCCTTGAAAAAAAGTTTACTTTATATTCTTAAGAAATTTACATAATGGTTTGTATTGTCTAATGGATATAAATATAGTATGAATAAATATTTATACAACAATCGTATAATTTTTTTTATTTTTATTTATTGATGCCCATTTATACATAATTATAATATTATATTGATTATACAGTCTAAATTAATATAAAAAGAAAAGATAAGGTACCTACAAAAATTATTTTGTTTATGTATATTTTAACAAAAAGAATTTTAACTTCATTTGTGAGATATGCCACATTAAAATTTTTATAATAACAATATATATATATAGTTGGAAGAGTAAATTTTAAAAGAACATTACTTTTGATTAATGATGGCAGACATTTTCTAAAAATAGAATGCTTTTACCTGTTCACATAATATTTATATTTTCAACTACATATATATATAATATATAATTTATAATATAATATAATATAATATAATATAATATCGTGTTTATTACATTTCTTCAATATATTTTATTGAATGGGAAATATAAATACTTTCCTAACATTTATATAAAATGTATTATACTATTTAAAAATAAAATAAATAAATAAATAAATATATATATATATATATTTTATAACAAAAAAAAAAAAAAAGTAATGAGCATATATGTGTATACTTACATATGTAAATATTATATACATTTGAGATACTTTTTATTTAATGGTTTAAGAAAAAAATTTTGTTTATGCAATATTACTATTATGAGCATATTGTATTTAATTAAAATTTTAATATATATAATAATATATATTTTTATTTTCTGAAAAATTTAATCATTTTTATTTTTCCATTATGTAACATCGTAATTATAGACAAGATTTAAATTAACCAAAAAAAAAAAAAAAGAAAAAAAAAAAAAAAAATGAAGTAATGTCGTATTGATATGTATTTTAATGTTATGTGTATGTAAAATAATTAATATGCATTCAGAATGATTAAAAAATATATATAAAAAGACATGATCATAATATATATATATATATATTATCAATACGTTTAACATACATATCTTGAGTAAAAAAATAAATAAGATAAAATTAAGTAAAATGGATGATAATAATAATTTTATAGGTTATTAAAAATACATATTAATTTCCTTGTTTTCTCATTTATGCTATTTTTTTTTTATATTTTAAAATATCCTCATATATTTATACATAATATATAGAATATAAGAGAGAAAAAAAAAAAAAAAAAAAAAAAAAAAAAAAAAAAAAAAAAATTATATAATAAAAAAAAAAAAAAAAAAAAAAAAAAAAATAAATAATAATATATCTTTTATTTTTTTCATATAATTTTTTTTTTTTT
>NC_033658.1:1037677-1047699 GCF_001601855.1 Plasmodium reichenowi | reverse complement strand
ATTTTATATGTTTTTAAAAAAAAAAATAAATTTACTTTTATTTTATATTTTTTTTTTTTTTTTTTAAATTTTAAAAAAACCAAAAAAATTAAAAAAAAAAAAAAAAAAAAAAAAAAAAAAAAAAAAAAAAAAAAAAAAAAAAAAAAAAAAAAAAAAAACATTTATATATGAGAGTAATATAAATATAAATAAATAAATATATATATATATATATCTATGATATGTTCCATATAATTTTTTTAAAATATACAAATTAGAAAGATAGATATAAATATATTTATATATATATATATTATCCATTTTCAACATTTAATAAAATTAAAAATAAAAGAATATAGGATAATTGAAAAGATGATTTCCAAAGGTAATAAAAATGGTATATTAAATAATAATGAAGAAAACAGGAATACTTCTTTTTTGAACCCGTATGAAAATTCCAAGATTTCTAAAGACAATTCTGCAGAAGAAATAGCAGAAAAATACTTAAGGAATAAAGTGAGTTATAAAACTATAAATAAAAATAACTATAATATAAATATAAATAATGATTATTATGATAATAAAAATATAAGTGAATGTAATAATTATGTATCTAATGATAATACATCATATTATTTAAATAATAAAAATGAAAATGTTAATTTAAATTATGTTGGAGGAAAAAATTTTGAAAAGAAAAATGATTATATGTATACAAATTTATTTTTAAATACAAGTAAAATAACTAAACTAATTAATTCTTGTAATACTTCTATGAACCCTAATGAGATGAAGAAATTGTACAAATCCAAAGAAGAGGAAGGATATAATAATTATATAAAAAATCAGGAAAAAAATAATGTCGTAAATACGATTGATGATTTATTAAATAAATATACAAACAATACTAGTATTAGAAAAAATGATGAAAAGTTAGGGTATTTTAAATATAGTATGACCAAACCGTATATGTTAGACACAAAAAAGGAGATAACAAATAAATTAGGGTTTGACGATACCTCTGAAAGGGGCCGATCAAAATATACTATGAATGATGATATACAATATAAAGATAATAATAGCATCACCATAAACAACAACAACAACAACAACAACAATAATAATAATAATAACAATAATAACAATATTATTAGTAATATTAGTAATTATAACAGCAGAAGTAATTCGGGAAAACGCAACTTATATGAACCACAGAATCATAGTAAAAAAAAAAATTTAATCCAACGAAATAAAGATTATGTTCATTATTTGAGCAAACGAAATAGTATTTTAAAAAATGAAATGCTAGTAAAGAAAGATTTAAAAAAAAAAAAAATGAGCGTTTCTTCATATGCAGAGAATTCTTTTATGAAGAATAAAATTAAAGAAGATAGATATAAAAGAAATAACTTTTTTTTTTTTGATACACATTCTAAGGATGAAGAAGGAAAATATAAGGAAGTAGATTTAATTAACAACATGAGTATATTTAATAACAAAAAGGAGACAATTTGTGAACATAAACCAACTTTTCATTATAATGAAAACAATAAGCCTGTTATTAATAATATGAACACTTTTGAAAAAGATTATGATAAAATTATAAACAATTGCATTATTTATAAAAGTAATAAGGGATGTGAATATTCAAGAAATTCAAATGATAATAGTTTATTTGATATAAGTTTTTTAAAATCTACTTATTCAGATTCTAGCAAAATTATTGATTCCCCTTTAAGTTATGAACAAGACAATATGAGCATTTTCAATATAAGTAATAACAAAAAAAAAAAAAATGAAGAATCTGTTATAAATGTTTATGATAGTTCCGATTTACATTCAAAAAGTGATGATAATGTAATACATTACAAAGATTCAAATAATAAAAATATGGTAGATGTTACAAATGTATCTAATGAATGTACCTTAGAATCCAAAAATAAAACATCAGACACATATTCAAATATATATAATTATGACAAGAAGAGTAAGACACAAAACGGAGATAATGATGTATCTATAAATAGGCAAATGTCTTCATCATTATTTAATACCAATACAGATGATAGTAAAAAAGGGGACTATCCAAATAATACAAATAAAATAATTACTAGTGGTCACAATATTGATGGTAATAATATTCGAAACAATACTTATAATTTAAAATATAATATAAATTATAATAATATTAAGAATGATAAAAACGAAACCTACAACAACAATATTATAAATAAGAAGGAGGGGTATATTCATTATTTAAATGTACGCAGTAATTATAGTACAAATAATATTAATAAAGAGTATGCCGAAAAAAATTACAAAGAAAATGAAAATTTATCTGAGGATATGAACAATAATAATATATGGAATGATGGAAAAATATGTATAAAGAATAGGAATAATAATATGAACCGATATTTTGAATGTAAAAAAAATGAAGATATAATAAAAGACATCAGCAGCAACAATAAAAATAATGATAATAATAAAAATAATGATAATAATAAAAATAATGATAATAATAATAAAAATAATCACAATAATAATAATATTTATAATCACAATAATAATAATATTTATAATCACAATAATAATATTAGTATTGATAAAAATAAAGAAACCAAATTATTTCCTTTATATTTTTCTGATAACAAACTAAATATTATATATAATGATAATAGGGCGGAAAAAAATTACATAATGAATAGTAATAACAATTTCTTTTCAAGCGAAAAGAAAAAAACAAGAAGTAATCTAAATAATGGTGATAACAAAATAAATTGTTATAATAATAATTATAATGATGATAATGCTATAAATATTTATAATTATAAAAATCAAAATGTAGATGAACAGCAAGAAAGAAAAAAGCATTTGTACAACATGAATACTAGTCATATAAGAAATGAGTGTTTAAATATAGATAAACAACATATAAACGAATTAAATAATATAAACAATTATGAAGATTATTATAAATATATAAAAGAATTTGTAAATTATATACCTATAAATATAAAAAATATAAATATTTTATTAGCTCTATCTTTATACTTTTTAAATTTTAATATAAATAATAATTGTACAGAAAATGAAATATCAGATAGTTTATTAACAAAAATATTAAATAAGTTTTTATATTGTCTTAATTTAAAAACATGTTTACTTAAAGAAAATAAAATAAATTATAGTGAAGATAAATATTATTATATACAAATAAAAGAAAATGATCTAAAAAATAAAGTATTGTGTGACGACAACAAGGAAGAAAAAAAAAAAAGTGAACAACATATAGACATAAAAAATAACAATCATATAAAAGATAAAAACCATGTTGACCATAATAACCACGTTGACCATAATAACCACGTTGACCATAATAACCATGTTGACCATAATAACCATGTTGACCATAACAACCATATGAATGATAACAATAATCACAATTTCATTCATGAAAATGGGAATTCCTTAAGTAATAATAGTAGCAACTCTTTTGTTACCTTTTATAATAAACGAATAATAAAATATGAACATGATGAGATAGCTAACAATTTGTTAGAACAAAATATTGATGATAAGGATAAACGTCGTACAACAAACAAATATGATGATAAAAAAGGTTTTTTTGTGTTTAACAAAAATATGCAAATAATAAGCTTAATAGATATATATAAAATAGCTTGGTGTTTATGTGTATTAAAAAAGAACGAAATTTTTATCGATCTTTTAAGGATATTATATAAAGAGATTGAATATATGGATGTAGATAAAGATTTAATTTTTTGTGTAATGTATCTTTTTCAATATTGTAATATAATAGAAATAAAAGAATGTGAAATAAATTTAAATAAAAATATGAATCTAAATATTACTAATGATAATAATGAAAATATGTGTATGTATTTACATTTATTATATATATGTTCATTATATAATGAAGATATTTTATATAATAATTATCATAAACAAAATATTGAAAAAATTATTCTATGTTTTTATGATACCTTAGAATATTTAAATTTATATACATGTACTCATATATTATGTGTATTAGCTTATTTAAATATAAAAAATGATGAATATCCACATTTTTTTAATAAAATATTAAATGTATTTAGACATAACATAAAGAAATTAAATAAAAGTGTATTATTAGTAAATATATTATGGTCTTTATGTTTAATTGAAGTGCCATGTTCGGAATTCTTAAAGGATATAAGTGGATATATTATAAATATTCTTCATTATATTCCTCTCAGTGAATTTATAACAATATCTTGTTGTTTCGCTTGTCAAAAAATCATACTAATAAATAAATACTGGAAAAATGTAAAAAAAACAAAAGAACCAAATATATTACATAAATATATTCTAACCATTTCTCAAGACAGTATAAATGATTATAGAGAATATGAAAAGGATATAAATACATTTTATACAGAAAAGAAATTATATCCATATTACTTTTATAGGAAACCTGTATGTCATTCCATCATTTTTAAAATATTAGCATATAATTTTTTACATTACGAACAAATAAATAAAAAACAACAAGATCAAAATTATAAAATAAATAATGATGATAATCAAAATTTTGTAAGTGGTTACAAAAAAGGAATGACTAATAGAAGTCTAAGTGTAGAAAATAGACATGAAAAAGAAAATTCAAAAAAGAAAAAAGTTCCTCTTCAAAATTGTAGATTTAATAGTTCAAATGTGTATGGGAATATAAAAAATGATTTAATAAAAAATTACAACCTTGAAGATAATGATGTGGTAAAAAATGGTGTGCAGGATGAATTTGTAAAAAATGGTGTGCAGGATGAATTTGTAAAAAATGGTGTGCAGGATGAATTTGTAAAAAATGGTGTACAGGATGAATTTGTAAAAAATGGTAATGATTTAACAACATGTGAAAAACAACATTTACCCTTCTCAACAGGATGGGGAGATCTTTATCATAATAAAAAAAAAAAAAATGAGGAACATAATAGAAATATAAACATAGATATTGATTGTAAGCATACTTTTTCTTCATATACACAAAATAATATTATAAATTCTTTTAAAAATGATTGGAAAAATAATATAAATAAAAAAAAGAATTTAAAGAAGTTTAAAGAATATTATAATATATATGATAATAAAAATAATAATTATGATTTTCTTCTGAATTCATATGAACGTATTTTATTTACAAATCTAATAGAAGATTGTTGTAATAACATAGATAAATTAAACTCTATACATTTTATCGAACTTTTATATACTTTATGTATCTTACATATAGACAAATCAAAAATTGTTAAGGTTATAGAAAAAAATATGAACAACAAAATATTTTATGACCATTATGAGAAGTTTATTGACAAGATAAAAAAAAAAAAAATAGAAAATATAAATAAAAATAAAAATAAAAATGGAAATATAAATAAAAATAAAAATGGAAATGTAAATATAAATAAAAATGGAAATATAAATGATATAAATATTAATGATCTAGATAAAAATTTCAACATGGACGATGAAATGAAAAACGAAAAAGATGATCTTATCATCTTAAATTATATATATAACAAATTTGTAAAAGAAAATTCACAGTATCTTAATAAAAATGATTTAGATAATCATTTTGTTTTAATTGTGAATAATATTTATTTTTGTAAATATATTAATGATGATATCTTTTTAAAAATTATTAAATTTAATAAAGATACAACAGGAGCTAAAACAAATATTAATGACACAACTACTACAAATAATGATAATAATAATAATAATAATAATAATAATAATAATAAGGACAATAATAACCACAATAATAATCACAATAATAATCACAATAATAATCACAATAATAATAATAATAGCACCTTTTATAAATTAAAAAATATATTTTGTG
Source organism: Plasmodium reichenowi (assembly GCF_001601855.1). Classification (NCBI taxonomy): domain Eukaryota; phylum Apicomplexa; class Aconoidasida; order Haemosporida; family Plasmodiidae; genus Plasmodium; species Plasmodium reichenowi. The sequence continues at coordinate 1,041,815 of NC_033658.1, read as the reverse complement.
GTACTTCCTTTAAAGATAAGGAATGTGTTAAACAAGATATACATCATAATAATGAACTTACACAAAGTAATCAAAATGAACTATCAAACAATTACACAAATGATTTAGTTAATAAAATAAAGGATGATAAGCATCATTATTTTATATATCCAAAAGAAGGTAGTGATAATATAAATAATCAATATAATGAGAAAATTAGAAATACAGATAATAATAACCATATACATATCTATGATAAAAAAGATAACAATGTTTATAATAATATATATAATATACACAATACACATAATGAACAATATGATAAATGTAACATAAACATTTATCAAAATAAACATATTAGTTTGTATAATAATAAAAATACACATACAAATAATTCCCAAAAAGATGATTTCATGTCAAATGAAAAGAAGAAAATGTATTATCAAGATGAAAAAAATATTTACAAAGATACACATAATAATATCCCTTCATCAAATAATTATAATGGATACTTAGGAGAACATAATAATAATATAACAAGTGACACAAATAATAGCCCTGAAATTAATAGTGATAATACTTCAACAAAATTATATAACCTTAAAAAAGATTTACAAAACACATTTAAAGCTTCTATTTCATATTACAATAATATAAGTAAACATAACAATATAAATAATGATACAGATCATAAGGAAAATTTTATTCCTTCAGAAATTTATAATAATATTGTTAAAAATAGAAATATTAAAAATATAATATATAATCATAAAGAAAATCAAATAATAGACGAAACAAATTTAAGAAATAATAATTCTTATGAAGGAAAAAAAAAACAAAAACAAAAACAAAATCCAAACAATGTAAAATATAACTATTATCATTTCAATTCTTATCAAATATTTATCTTATTATTACAAATTTCTATGATATCCTTATTTCTCTTTATTATTATATTCATATATACATCATTGACATAATATGAAATGATAAAATAGAAATAAGTATACTGAGATAAAAAAATACACATAAACAAATATACATAAATATTTAAAATAAAATATGCATACAAATAAATATATACATAAATATTTAAAATAAAATATGCATACAAACAAAAATATGTACATATTGATATATATATATATATATATTATTTTTTTTTTATAATACATTCATCATATTTTAAAATAAAAATATTAAAATGATGATATTATTTTACCCGTTTCTTTTAAACCACGGCACATTTTTTTCTTTTTTTTTTTTTAACATATATATATAACATTGATTATTTTATATACATGTGGAAGGAATACAAAATATAATAATATAAAAAAAAAAAAAAAAAAAAATATAATATCAACATATATATTATACAAAGCGTAATTTTATATATATATATATATATATAATATGTATATTTTATATTATTATATATAATTTATAAATGTTCACTTTATATATACATATAATATTATATATATATATATAATATTAAAGAGAGCGAGAAACAACTATTCATTCAATTTTTATATGTATACATAATATATAAAGAAAAAATAAAATAATATATTTTGAAAAACATATATATATTATAATTTATATTTCAATAATTTTAAAAAGTTTTCATTGAAATAAAATTCTATATATATATATCAAACTGTAAGTATATTTATATAATTATATATATATATATATATATATATATATATATATACATAATATTATTATTATATTATTCTTTTTTTTGAGGAAAAAAAAGATGGGGCTTCCATCATTTTTTAGATAACTATAATAATAAAAAGCACATTAAATAAAAATTAAGATGAATATTTTTTTATATATAAAATAAATGTATAAATTAGTACATTATAAATATATTCACATATAATATGAATACATTTATATAGATATATATTTATACATATGTATTTTAAAATTTATATATTTTTTATTTTTTATTTTATTATTTTATTATTTTATATTTTTTTTTTTTTTTTGGTAAATGTCAACTTCTAATATATCCAAGGTACTTTCAGGTACCTTCGTAGAATTTCAAGTGGTAATTTTGACTCTTGATGAGAATCATTTTGCTAGTGAATTATGTGATAATAAATGTAAAGCATTAATAAAGATATGTAATAGATGTATGATATATTATATAATAAAAACTATTATTGAACAGAGATTAAAATATATTACTATCGTTGTTAATAGTAAATATTATGATGACATGGTTAATTATATTAATACAACTTTTCAAGATAATTATAAATATGATGATAAGAAAGGAAAACACATTTATTGTATAGACATCGAACCATATAATACAAACAACAATGAAGATATAGGTTCCATTCAATGTTTATTACAAATTAAAAATAAAATAAAAGTAAATATAAGAAAATGTATTATATATGTATATTCATGTTTCTATGTATTTTGTTTTTAAAATGTATACATAAGCTACTCATTTTATGAGTCCCCCCAAATTAATGCTCACATGAATATATATATATATATGTATGTATATATTTATGTATTTATTCATTTTTATATTTATATTTATATTTACATTTGTTTATTATTTTTTTTAGTCCGATTTTATTGTAGTCAATTGTGATATTCTCGGATTCGTGGATTTTCATTCCTTAGCTAGTAGGATGCTGAAAAATAAAATAAACAAAAAAATAAATAAATAAAAATTATATACACATATATATATATATTTATTTATTTATTTATATTTGTGCTCCTCCAACAATGTGTCATAATTTTATATATATTTATCGCCTCCTCGAATTTTTTTCTTTTCTTCATTTCTTATTATATTTTCCTTATTATACTGTAGATTTGTTTAGAGGGGAAAACGCTATATGTGCCATATTACTTTTAGAAAACAACCAACCAAGTAATGATAAAAAGAAGAAGGAGATAACAGACGAATATGTAAATTTAGAGAATAACGTATGGGTGTGTATTGACAAGAATAGTAAAGTTGTGAGTATTAAAGATTCTTTATCTATGAAAGAAAATGGAAAGATGAAAATTAGTAAAGTTAATTTATTATTTCATAAAAATTTTGTATTAAAAACGGACTTATTAGATAGTCATGTATACATTTTTAAGCATTACGTTTTAGAAATCATGGAACAAAAAAAAAACAAATTTTCAAGTATCAAGGTAAGGAACAAAAAATAAAAAAAAATATATATATATATATATATATATATGTATACATAGATATATACATATATTTATATATATATTATTTATTTTTTTTTTAGTATGATTTGATTCCATACTTGGTAAAAATTCAAAACACATCCAAGGCTGCAGGTAGGAAAGCATAATAATTTATATCATCACCTGTATATATCATACGCGTATATTCTTATTTTATTTTTTCCTTTTTTTGTAGAATATTCCAAGGGAGAATTCAAGTACAACATGTACAATACATTAATTGAAAAATATGAAGGGGACGATGAAATTGAGGAAGGAAAAAGAGAAAATCTAATGTTGGACATCATAAATAATGTAATGAAAAAATAAAAATAAAAATATATATATATATTATATATATATATATATATATTATAACAAATGAAACTTATAACACTACATATTATATTTATTCATTTTATAGGAAAATGTAGAGAGTGTTGTTTGTTATATACAACCAAAAAACAATGGATTTTGTCAAAGAATTAATAGTATCCCAAATTTTTTTAAAGCGAACTTATTGGTAAAAAAATAATAAAGAAAAGAAACATGTACTGATGCTTAAAATATAAATAAATAAAAAATAAATATATATATATATATATATATATATATGTATATTTATTTATTTCCTCATTTTATTTTTTTTTATATTTCTTTCTTTCAGTTTTGTGTTAGTAGACAAGATCATTTGAAAAACATATTGCCTCCTTATTGTTTTTTTCTTCTAACCGAAAAAAACCAATCGGTATATTATATATAATAAAACAAGTGAATTTTTTTTTTTTTTTTATCAAATATTGTCTTTAATAAAATATAAAATTTATCATAATATATAATAAGCATACATTAATATGGCAATATATATATATATATATATATATATATATTTTTTTTTTTTTTTTTTTTTTTTTTTTTTTTTTTTTTTTTTTTT
>NC_033658.1:1026428-1037367 GCF_001601855.1 Plasmodium reichenowi | reverse complement strand
TTTTTTTGCAGTTTAAGGATTGTATAATAAGTAGCCATTTTGATCATGAAGAAAATATCCTCTTAAAGAAATCAATTTTGGGTAACAGAATATATAAATGAACATACATACATACATACATACATATATATATATATATATATATATATATATATATGTACATATGTTATATATTACATCACCATTTTGTAGGTAAAAATGTTACGATAAAAAAAAATGCATCCATAAATAGAAGTATCCTAATGGATAATATAACAATACATGAAAAATGTGTGATTCAAAATTCAATTATTTGTGATAATGTAATTATAGAAGAAAACTGCAAGGTAAATATTATATAAAATTACACGTATGTATGTAGATATATTAAATATATATATTCTCTTAAGAATATAATGGAGCCATTCATTATATATTATTTTTTTTTTTTAAGTCTTCCTATTATAATACGTTATACGTATTATATATATATATATATATATTATTGTATTTATCTTTCAATTATATAATTATATATGTTACATATTATATATATATATTTATTTATTTTATTTTGTATAGCTCATTGATTGTATTATTAAGGAAAACAGTGTTATTCAAAAGAATAGTGTGCACGAAAAGGAAACATTACCATTATTTATTTCTTAATTTTTTAATATATCCTAACATTTTACATATAATATATGTATGTATTTTTTTATTATTAATTTTTTTTTTTTTTTTTTTAAGCCGTTCTCATAAAGAGTAAAAATATTATAGGTATATAAAAATATATTTATATATATTATTATTAAATATCTTTTAAATCTTTATATATAATATATATTATATATTATATATGTAGAGAAATTTTCATTATTTTATCATTATAATTTTTTAATATATATATATATATATATAATATTTATTTATTTATTTGTTTATTGTATTATTTTTATTTACTTATTTTATTTTATTTTATTTCATTTTATTTTTTTTTTATATTTTTTTCTATTTTCCTTCTTTCATTATTATTCAATTCTTTGATGTTTTAAAATTAATATACTTAGGTTTCTTCTCATAATATAAACTTTGAATATATACATATATAATATAATATGTTATATATATATTTTATAAGCACAAACATTTTGAATATAGTCCTCATAATATATGAAAAATAAGAATAAATAATTTTTAATATATATTATAATATATATATATATATATATAATATATATCCCAAAGTAATATAAAATTAGGACGTTTTAAAAAATTATATGATGGAGTAAAGGCAAATAAAAATAATATTCTTCAAATCAAGTTTAAATTTAATGTATATATATATTATAATGATGATATTTATAAAGATGTTACGTACATATATAAATATATAAAAAAATTATATAATATATATAAAATAATTATTTAAAAATATATACAGAACTATATTTTTAACATGAAGGTTTTTAAAAAAAGTAGTTTGGAAAAATATAATAGTAAATATATAAAAGAAAATAATATACTTTTTTTTATTTACCACTTTAAATACGTCATATATATATATATATATATATATATATATTTATATATATAAATATACAAATTTTGTAATTATATATTGAATAACAAATTATGTCATTTTAAAATTTATACAAAATAATATTATTCCTTTTAAAAGTGTATTTATAAAAGAATTAAATACATACAATTATATTTTAATATATGAAGTGAATATTATATATTTATATTTTTCTATTTATTATTTTTTTTTTCATGGTACATATATATATATATATATATATATATATATAATAAACGAACCAATGAAGAGCGCCATTTATATTAAATTGTATTAATACAAAACAAAACAAAAAAAACACAATATTAGAAAGTTTTTTTATTAAATCATAAGTATTCATTTTTTATAATTCCCTTTTATTTGAGTGTTTGTATATTTTTTTTTTTTTAATATTTCATTTATAATATTAAGATGGTAAAAAAGAAAGATACTGATGAAAATATGTCAGATGAAGATAGTAGGTCTGAGCATAAAAAGGAAGATGTAGAAAGGTTAGAATATAACACAGACAAAAAATCAGAAATGAAAAATATTTTAATATAAACGTTATTATATAAATATATATGCACATACATATATCATATATATATTTATATATATGTATAAATTTTTTTTTTTTTTTCTTTTTTTTTTGTTTTGTATATATATTTGTGTTTTCATTCCCTTTCATCTTATCATACCTTATAGGCACCCAAAAGAAAAAAGAAGCTTGTCCAATTCTAGCCAAGCGAAAAGAAGTTCGTCTAATTGTTATTCTAAAGAAAAACATATAGAAAGAAAAGTAAGAAGGGCAAGAAACTCACATAGTAATAATTCGTATGAAACGTCATCCGAGGAACATAATGATAAATCTAGCTCAGATGAGCATAGAAGAAGGAGGAGAGATAGAAACAGAGATAGGGATAGAGAAAGGGATAGAGAAAGGGATAGAGAAAGAGATAGAGGCAGAGATCGAGATAGAGATCGAGAAAGAGATCGAGAAAGAGATCGAGAAAGAGATCGAGATAGGGATCGAGATAGAGAAAGAAGAAGTATAAGGGAAGAACGTTCAGGAAGAGATGACAAGTATGACAGGAGAAAAAAAAGAAGACACAGTAATTTAAACCGCAATTTGACATCATCTCATGAAAGGTCAAGATCAAGAGAACGAAGAAGAAGAAGGATACAAGCAGATTGTATTAAAAAGGCAGGAGGATTTAAACGGTTAGCTGATATGGAGGGTCATGAAACGACAAATGTTTTTTGGGATGGTTTCCAATGGGTAGCTAAAACAAATCAAACAAATCCACATTATTTAGATCCAGCTATAATGAATTCAACAAGAAAATTGAGAAGATTATATTTTGGAAATTTACCTCTTCATTTAGGATTGAGTGAAAATGCTTTCCAAGAAATTGTATGGAATGAAATGAAAAAAAGAAAATATTGTAATGACGAAAATATAAATCCTGTTTTATATGTATGGTTTGCTAAAGACAAAGGAAATTATGGTTTTGTTGAATTTGCTACAGTAGAAGAAACAGAAAGAGCTTTAACAATGGATGGTATGATATGCAAAGGAGTGGCTTTAAAGGTGTCACGACCTAATGATTATTCAACTAATACGGTTAAACAAAATCAAAATATGTTATTACAAAATATAAACAAAATTAATAATAATTATAATAATAATAATAATAATAATAATAGTAATAATAATAGTAATAATAATAGTAATAATAATAGTAATAACCATCTTAATATGATTAATAATGTAATTAATAATACGATAAATAATATGCACAATTATAATAATAATCCTTATAACAAACCACCTCCACCACCTCCGGGGGCACCACCACAAAGTTTGTATATGCAAAATAATTTACATTCCTCTTTAAAAAATATGGATAATATACATACGAAATACTTAAGAGTTATTGAAATTGTTTCACTTGAATCTATTAACCATGAAGAATATTCAACTATTGTTGAAGATATTAAAGAAGGGTTTCATAGCCAAGGATTAATTATTAATGCTATTTTAATTAATCAAAAATATGTACAAAACACTCCTTTTAATATTGGAGATGTTATTATCGAATTTGAAAGTGAAGACTCTGTTGATAAAAGCATTCAAAATATGTCTAGTAGAAAATATGAAGGGAAATTTATAAAAATGGACAAATGTGATCACCATACATTTGATACATACGTAAAACCAATCATTCGTGATTTATATGATAATCAATGAATTATTTTTATTTTATTCAAAAAAAAAAAAAAAAAATATATATATATATATATCATGACGACCTTGGGAGACATGTCCAGTGAATAAAATGTAATAATTTAAAACAATGGATATAAAAAAGGAAAAAATATATATGTATTTTTATTTTATTATCCTTATTATATATATGTTCTTACACACACGAATATATATATATATATATATATATATATATATATATATATATGTATATTATATTATGTTATATTATATTATATTATATTATATTATATTATATTATATTATATTATATTATATTATATTATATTATATTATATTATATTATATTATATTATATTATATTATATTATATTATGTTATATTATTTTTTATTTTCAGTCATAAATAACTGTTATCTAATTAATGAACATAAATTTTAAACATCCCTTTTTGTTTTATTGTAACGCTTTGACTTTAAAAGATGTAAGTTGTGCATTCACATATATATATATATATATATATTTATTTATTTATTTATTTATTTATTTATTTTTATTTTAATTTTACGCGAAAGGAATATTTAAATTTCAATGACATATCTAATATCTACATTCATATTTTGTTACACTTTATAGAAAGCATGATCACTAAATATATCTTTAAAAAGAAAGAAATTTTTTTTGATCGATTTTTATTTTTTTTATCCTTATTACCCATTTATATTTTTGCGTCTTTTGAATATTACATTATATTTTATAATTTTTTATTTTTTATTTGTTAAATTATAAAATTTATAATTACATAAATATATTGAGCATATTATATATGTTATATGATATATCATATAAACTTTTTAGTTTTTAAAAAATATATTTTTTTTTTTTTTTATCGTAAATGTAAAAGAGATAAGAAGAGAGACACAAATATGTCATTTTTCTTATGTAGAGTTTGTTTTTATATCATGACAAGACGATTAATATACAGAATAAAAAATTTAATATATGATGAAAACATTATTATCTTTTCTTTTTATTGTTTATTATATATTTGTTAATATTTTATTATTATTATTATTTTTTGCCCTATAATTTTAAAATATTACAACAAAGGAAAACACACTAAAATTTATTTGTATAAATATATTTATATATATATATATATATTTTATTTTATTTATTTATTTATTTTTTTTTTTTGTGCATAACGCTTGTGTAAATATTTCTTCGAGTAATATATATACACATTTTAATTATGAACGAGAATAAAAAAGGTACCTTAGTAGAAAAAGAGAATGAAGAAAAATCACTTACTATAAATAAAAATATATTATTCAAAGAATTTAATAATAATTATGATTTAAAAGATACTTTTGTAAATATAGTTACAGACTATAGTTTAGAAAGTGAAAAAGAGAAAAGTAACATCTCCTTATTTAATGTATTCAAAAAAAAATTTAAAGAAGAAAAATATTATAGTAGATTTTTATTACTTTTTAAAATTCCAAATAATATAGAAGAAAAAAAATTTATTAATAAAAATTTAATAGATATAATAAACGAAAAATACCAAATAATAAAAGGAATTTGTTTATTTGTAAATGTATATTCAATAATGTTTTTAGAATGTATCGACACAAAAAGTATATTTTTTTTTCTAAAACATTTAACTACTATGAAATATATATCTCATATTAATGTCTTATATTTCAGCGAATTAAATAAGCAATATATAAATGAGGAATTTTATTTTTATGAATATAAAAAGGACGATTCAAGGGGTGCTATTTCTAACGAATGTAATTGTGTTGATGAGGTATAATGGATCAAAAAGTAAAACAATTAAATATGTTATATATATATATATATATATATATATACACATTTACATATTTCTTCATTTCAAAAGGTATGGGAACTATATTTAAATATACTTAATTTGTCTAGCTTTATAAAAAATAACAAAGATAGACAAAATATTTTTGAAAAAAATGAATATATAAAAAAAAGTTTTTCTTTACTTCAAAATTTTTACACTGAAAATGCAAAACGATATATTTGGAATATACATGGTTCTAAACAAAAAAAGAAAAAAAAAAAAAAAAAAAAAAAAAAAAAAAAAAAAAAAATACATCTATATATATAAATTAATATAATATATTTTTCTTATAACCATTTAAAATCTTTTTCTTCTTGTAGAATTTCTGTCTTTTTTTGTTGATGATTTCAAATTATCTGTGGATGATTTTTCGGACGATTTTTTAGATTTTTAACATGACTTTTATTTTCTTCCTTTTGGGAAAATGACATGTTAATATTATATGGGATTACGTATTTTATGACTCTCCACAAAATGGAGGAACATTTTTTGAAATAATTTATGCCCCATATATACACACATATATATATATATATATTTATACACATCCCACTTTTCTACAACACCAATTCTGTAATTTATACTTCAACGATATTTTGTTGATGAGGACACTCTTAATTCTTACTTGTAGAGTAGTTTTTATCAGGTCATCCAACTGAATATGATTTGATAAAATTTCTAAGCGATTCAGAATATTCGCATAAGATTCTGTTAATATAAAATCTTTCTGTAATTTTGAAAAAGGCAAGAGATATTTTAAAAAGGGAAATGGAATCATGTATAAAAAAAAAAAAAAAAAAATCCCATATATTTATAGCACATAAAATATTGATATTATAAGAAAAGAGATTAACAAACCACTGAGAAGTATACATACTAATATGTGCATTTCTTTTTTGTAGATGATTAAGTATTTGAGGGAAACAATATAATAACAATTTATCTAACATATATATATATATATATATATATATATATATATATATATATATATTTTATATATTTATATTAATTTAATAAAGAAATATGTGATGAAAAAAAATCACATAATCTGAATTTATCTAATAAAACTATTATAACATATAAAAAGCATGTTTTCCATTCATATACAACATAAACGTTGCTACTATATAAATACCACACCTTGACTATTATTCAACTCTTTGTTATAATTACTATAAGCTTTTAAAAAATTAAAGAATATCTATTGTTACTTTTCATAATTATTCTTAAATAATATATGCTTTGTATATGTTCTATTAATATCGTTTCTTATGGAACTTTCATATTTATTATTTATACTTAGATAATATGTATAATTTTTTTTTTTTTTTTTTCGTCTTTAATTTCTTTATATATATATATATGATTCAACTATTATATACCAAATACATCCTCATATATATTATTAAGGATACCCTTTGTTATTTCATTTTTTTTTATCACATAATTTTTATTTTTCAATTTTGGTCCACATAATATTTCTTCTTTTCAAATTTATTATCACAAAATATTGAGGTATTTAAAATAAAATAGGATAAATTATCTTTATTTTATTTTATTATATTTTATTATCATTCTTATTATTATGTTTCTTTTCATCATTAATTTAAAAATTTTTGTTTTGTTCTTTTACTTTTTTTTTCCACTTATATATATTTCTTCTTGTTCATTAACATTTTGTTCTTGTATTTCTTTTTTTAAATAAAATAATTTGATCTTTTCCTCATATTTCAATATTCTTTATGTATAAGATTAAATGTGATATTTGTTCCATAAATAATATCATTTTTTATGAAAAAAAATTGGGATTCCTTGGTCTTATAAAAATAAAATAAAAAATACGAATCGGAGATTTCAAAATTAAAACAAATAAACAAAAGGTACCCAAGAAGTTCAAATTGAAAAATAAAATAAAAAATATATATATGTATATATATATTTCTTTTATACACATTTATTTCTTTATTCATAGGTTATTCTTTTAATACCACCTTTCTCAAAAGTTTTTGGACGGCTTCCAAATTAATAGATTGTTGCTAGCTAAAAAAAAAAAAAAAAAAAAAAATATATATATATACATATATAAGTAAATATATATATATATATATATATATATATATATAATATTATGTATGTACTTAAATGTGGATATTCAAAATACAGAGCAATATATACTTATAAAATCAAATATATTATTCCATCTTGTTTCACAAATTATTAATATATTTACTTGTTACAAATGCCAGCCTGTTATAAACCCACTTAATATATAAAATATTATTTTTTATGTTATTTTTGATCACATGATTTCCTTGTACATCCCATATATGCAGATGGCCATCTTGTCCACCTTGAAATAAAGAAATAAATAATAAATTGTAAAATAAGGATATAAGGCAATAAAATGAAGTATAAAAAATATATAAAATATGTAAAATATATAAAATATGTAAAATATGTAAAATATATATAAAATATATGAAATACATATAAAATATTCATATATATATATATATATATATTTATTTATTTATTTACTGTTTGTACTTTCCTATATACATTACCCGATAATACAAAATTTGAGTCGAACGAAAAAATGGGATAAGATAAATAAGAAGATATGTAAGAATTGTTTTCATACATAAAATTATATGAATATAAAAAATGCCCTGTATATGCATCCAATGTATATATGGAATTATTTTTTGTCGTTATAAGCATTTTTTTTTCATCATAAGAAAAATCAATGTGTATACAATAATTATCATTTGCTGTTACCTTGGATATATCAAAGCTTGCAAAATAATCATCATTATAATCATCACCAAAACAACTACATAAATAAATTGTATTTACATTACCTGTATAACCATATAATATACCTGATTTATTATAACAGACTATACAATTATGATTTTGAACGTTTGTCTTATATATTATAGATTTATTTTTTATATTATATACAATTAATTCTTTACTTTTTAATACAACAATAAATATATGAGTATTTGGATGTAACACAAAACTATTATTTATTATTTCATCGGATAAATCATATATATGTAATACTTTTTTATTTATTAAATCATAATGATATATTTTGTTTTTTTTGTTTTTTTCATATGCTGTAAACAAACATTCTTCTATTTCATAATTTATAGATAATCCATTATTTTCTTTCAAATCTTTCTTTAATAATTTAATATCGTTTATAACTAAATCTTGAACACTATATGTTAACTTTTCTTTCCTCTCACATATATCATATATTTTTATTATATTCTTTGTATTCGTAGTAGCTATTATATTATTTAATAAATCTATGCTTGTTATATATCCTTCATTATTAAAATTGGCACATATTTCAAACCTTAAAAAAATGAAAAAAACAGGAATTAAATAAAATGAAACATTACCCGCAAGAAATATTACATACAAATATAAAAAAAAAAAAAAAAAAAAATATATATATATATATATATATATATATATATAATATTTATTTTTATAATATACTTTTTCATGAGGTTGGAATCAATGACAACTTCATCATCCATTATGATTCTCTTGGAAAGTAAAAAGGTTAAAAAACGAAAACAAAAAATATTTATGTGTACATATATAGATCGAATCGTTACATATATATATTTATGTATGATAAATCTTTTTACTTTTAATTATATCTAATAATATATTATATTTACACTTATCCAGAATTCATAAAATTATTAATATTATATGAATAGCATTTTTAATATTATATTTTTATATATTATTAATGATTATATGATATAAATATAAATATATATATATTTATTTATATTTATTTTAAATTAATTTTACAAAATAATTTTATTATTAAATTTATGAAAAAAATATTCTATATAAATATAGGTAATAAATACATTTGGGGATTCTTATATATATAAATATATATATCCCTACATGTATATATATATATATATATAATATATATAATATATATAATATATTTTAATGGAACATGCATGGGACAAACTACAAATTTTGTTCCATACACAATATATTGATATATATATATATATATAATTTTTTTTTTTATTTTTTTAATTTTTTTAATTTTTTTTTTTTTTATTAAAAATAACATATATATATATATATATATATATATATTATTTAAGTTTTGTAATGTTATGTTATTATATACATATATATATATGTATAATATAACAAAATTCATGTTCAGGGAAATAATAAAATAACAATGATGATAAATTATTTCAAAAGAATTCAGGGTAAATTTATACCTTGTTTTATAAATCATAAGGTAATAAATATTGTAAAGAAAAATGTGCAGTATTTTTTTTCTTTTTTTTTTTTAATGGAAAAAAAAAAAAAAATGAATATATTTTGTATGTTTATATATAATGTTATTTAAAGGAAAAAAAATATACAGACAAAAAAAAAAAAAATATACATATATATATAATATATATATATATAATATATATATATATATATATATATATATATATATATATATATATATATATAATGTTAAGTTGTAATATAATTTTTTTTGTAGTAGCAGAAATAACTTACCATATTGTTAATATTAAATCAAATATATATATATATATGTATATATGTATATATGTATATATTTATATTTATATGTATAATTTTTTTTTATGATAAAAAATTTGTTTCTTTTTATTATTATATAAATTTTCCCTTTAGATAGTAGGAAATTTGCATAAAATTAATACGAACGCACATAATGATGTTATCGAGAATATAAATGTAAAACGGGAGAGTGACGTTTCATATATAGGAGAAAATATAGACGCGGGAAATATAGATTATAAATACTGTCCATATTTAAAACCATTAGAAATTAAAGGTATTAAAAGAGCTGATAGAAAGCTTGATTATAATAGTAGTTATAGCTTTATGAATAAACAAAAAGATTTTACAGAAAATTTTAAAACAAGCCTATTTACAAAATGCTTATATAATGGAATGAAAATCCCTTTACCTCCAAAGAGATATAAAATATCGCAATATGTAATATAAAATATTTGCTCTAAATATTTATGTATTTATTATATAAATATATTTATATATATTATATTTTTTTTTTTGTTTTATAGGTCGATGTTAGATTAGACATGTTCTCCCCTTTAATAATAACGTGTATTATATGCTTCCCATTTTTTTTTACAAGATTTATGTGAGAAAAAAAAAAAAAATATATATATATATATATATATATATATGCATTTTATGGTTATATTTGTAGAATGAGT
>NC_033658.1:1011543-1026408 GCF_001601855.1 Plasmodium reichenowi | reverse complement strand
TTTTAGGTGGTCAGTTGAACACGCATGATATTATCTTTAATTATGTACAATATAAATGAAAAAGATAAAAAATGTAATATATATATATATATATATATATATTTAAGGTTTAATGAAAAAATAATAGATTCAATATTATTGTTTTTTTTTTTTTCATTTAACACAATTATGTTAATACATATTTTTTTTTTTATCCTTAAATTATATTTTTTCTGTAAAATTTGTTATACAACTTATATACAAGACCATATAATTTTATGGGTGTATTTTTTTATAAGACCAAAACAATGAAAGTTGCAATATAGCATAGAAAGATAAAATAGAAAAAATAAATTAAATAAATAGATAAAATATATATATATATATATAATATTATTTTATATGCTTGTTATGTAAAGGGCTCAGGGCAAGGTATAACTATTGAATGAAAAAAATAATAAATAAAGTATATAAATGCATAAATGAATAAATATTTACATATAATTATTACACATGCTTAAAAACTTTAAATGTCTAAATATATATATATATATATATATATATATATAATTTCCTTTTTTTTTATCTTTTAATGAACCATAAAAAAAATGGATATTCTAAATGCTCTCCGGTTTTTATTCATATTTCTTAATTAGAAAAGAAATATTTAATTAGTAGGAATATATACAATTAAAATTAAAAATTGTATATATGGATAAGTTCTTTAGAAATATGAGCAAAAAAAAAAAATATATATATATATATATATATATATAATGATAATAATAAAGTTTCGCGTATCTCATAAAATATCTAAAAAATATATATATTTTTTATATGCATACGCATTTTTTTTTTTTTTTTTTTTTAAGAATAATAAATAAATATATATATATATATATATTTTATATATATATTATTATTTTATGAATATTTTTTATTATAATAAAAAAAATAATATTTATAAACCTTATACACAATATATTTTACGTGTGTATTTAAAAGTTATTTATTTTATCTTTATTTTTTTTTTTTTTTCTTGTATTTTCCTCTTAAAATATACACACTGATTTAAGAAAAAAATAAAGTATAAAAAGTAAAATATTAAAACACATTAGTCTTATATATTTATTCATTTGTTTGTGTTTTTTTTTTTTTTTTTTTTTTTTTTTTTTTTTTTTTTTTTTTTTATTTTTTTTTTTTTTGTATTTTAAATGTTTTATATATTTTGATTGATTGATTGATTGATCTTTTTTTTAAAATGTAAAGAGAAATAATTATGGACCTAAATAATTCATTTGTTAATATGAAGGATGTTATGAATATCCCTGTACAAGTTGAAGGAAAGGATGGAGATAAGAAACATAATAACATGAATGATAATATTTTAAATTTTGATTGTTCATATGAAAATATTTTAAATAATGATATTGAAAGACCACAAGAAATAGATTGTGGTATGTCATGTACTAGTTCTTTTGTTGATAGTAATGAAAAAATGGTGAACGATAATTATATTGATAATAATTATGAAGACATAATAAATAGTGCCCAAGGGGAGAATAAAGATATTAATCATATGAAATTCGAAAAGAAAGATATAATAAATGTCCCTGAAACTTATTGTAAAAACAATTATAATTATATGTATAATAATGCCTTAAATCTTTCTTTTAAAAAAAATAACGATAAAATATATATGAACAACTTTGGAAATATTAATGAAAACAATAAGGAAGATAATAGTAATAATAATTTTGTGTTAGATGATAACAATTTAATGTTAAACGAAGGAAACATAATTATAAAAAATATGTATCCTGTGGATATGAATAATCATAATGTAGGTTCTGAAATACATGATAATAATGAACATTCATGTATTCTTAGTAATAATGGTAAGGTGCAAAATGAATTTCGACATGAGGGGAATTTATCAAATGATCGTTCGGTTTATGGAGAATTAATTGATATGGATAATGTGAATAATATGGATAATGTGAATAATATGAATAATGTGAATAATGTGAATAATGTGAATAATGTGAATAATGTGAATAATGTGAATAATGTGAATAATGTGAATGATGTGAATAATGTGAATAATATGGATAATATGTATAATGTGAATAATATGGATAATATGGATAATATGTATAATGTGAACAATATAAATAGTGTGAATGATTCAAACTGCATACACCCATTAAATGCACCTTCTAGAAAAAACATAAAAACGAAGGATGCACAAGATTACTTCTTCAATAATGAGAATATACATTGTGTGAGCAAAAGCACGACGTATATATTAAATATAGGGGAAAACGGTAGTACATGTATAAACGATATAATATCTAATAGTAATAATTCTACAAGCACAGGAAGTAAAAAGAATAAAACGAAAGAAGAAAAAGAAGAAGAAGAAGAAAAAGAAGAAGAAGAAGAAGAAAAAGAAATAGAAGAAGAAAAAGAAATAGAAGTAGAAAAAAAACAGGAAAAAATGAATATGATGGAAAATATAATTCCTGAAAATGATAGTACAAATAAAGAGAATCATTATTATGATTTAGAAAATAATGAAATATATAAAGCTATGGAAAATGACATTATAAATTATAAACATATAATATTTCGATTAAAGTGTGAAGTTCAAATAAAAAATAGTTATTTGGAAAATGAGAAAAAAAAAAATGAGGAATATGAAAAGGTAATAGAGAATTATATAAGCGACTTAAATAAAAACAATAATAAAAACAATAATAAAAACAATAATAATAATAATAATAATAATAATAGTAGTAGTAGTGGTTGTAGTAATGTATACATTCAGAATAATCTACCAGGTGCTGAACCTTTAAACATTATTGAAGTTGAAAATAGACAACTGAAAGATACATTGTTATTAAAAAGTAGTGAAATTATCGAATTAAATAATGTAATAAACAATTTGAAAAATCAGAAAATGGTTTTTTTTAATCAACTAGAAAATGAATTAGATATGAGCATAAAAAAAGAAACAGAATATTCATTTTTATTACAATCACAAACAAAACGATTAGATGCAGCTAATACGTTTATAGAAAAACAAGCTATAAAAATTGTTCAGTTAAAGAAAGATATGGAAAATTTAGAAAATACATATAATATGAATTTAAAAAATAATGAAAAACAGATTAAAGAATTATTAAAAGAGAAAGAAGAATTTATAGAAATAACAAAAGAATTAGAAATTATTAATATAGATAATGTAAAGAAAAAAGAAGAAATACAAAAATATAAAGAAAAATGCTCAAGTTTAACTGATGAATTAAATGAACTATTAAGATTTATTTCTATTAATCAACATGATAAAATTGATACCTTTAAATATCATAATTTTTATGAAAGTGAAAATATGATTATGTCATATAATAATATGAATGAAAGTTTACAAGGTTATTATTATTTCGAAAAAGGAAATAATCTAAAGAAAGAATGTTATAATGATAAAGATAAAAATAATGAAAATGTTTTAACAATACAATTAAAAAGATTAATAGATGAAAATGAAATATTACAAAAACAATATGAAGAATTAAATAATGAAAAAATACAAATTGTACAAGAATTACAATTAAAAAATGTCATAATTAATAAAAAAAATGAAAATTATACTTCACTATTAGATAAATATAATATACTAGAAAAGGATTTTGAACATATACATAATTTGTGTATGCATTTTGAAGAAAAATTTAAACAAGAATGTATTAATAATAATATGAACAATGTGAATAAAGCGAACAATATGAACAGTGTGAACAATGTGAACAGTTTATCGTTCGAGAAAATGAACAGTTTCTTAAACAAAAGTAATTTCTCATTAAGTGAATTAGATATAAATCATAGCCAACAAAGTGAACATAATATTAATCATTATAAAATTTATTGTTCAGAACTAAAATTAGAAAATGAATCCTTAAAAAAAATTGTCCATAAATTAAAAATCAAAAATAATAAACTCTCAAAAAATATGGAATATTTATTGAATGATTTAATACAAACAGAAGGAATCAATGAAGAACATGTACAAATCCACAAAAATATAATAAATAGTGAAAAACAAAATAATGTAAATGGTGAACACATTCGTTATATGGAGAACACACACACAACAAATGTTTATTATAATAATCATAAAGATGATAATTTTATGGAAGAAACTGAAAAGAAATATTCATATACAGAGGAAAATAAAGCATATCAAGAAACAGTTGATATATTAGAAAGGCATATTAAAAATAAAGAAATGATAACCACAGATAATATCAAATTAGATATTATAAAAGATAATGACATAAAAGGTAATCATATAAATGATGATATAATAAAAGGAAACTATATAAATGATGGTAATATAAAAAAGGACTATAATTGTCAGACAGAAAATAATATATTACCTGACAAAAAAGACTTTAATGGTCAGACAGAAAATAATATATTACCTGACAAAAAAGACTTTAATGGTCAGACAGATAATGTTATATCACCTGACAAAAAAGACTTTAATGGTCAGACAGATAATATTCTTACCAACACAAATAAATATTTAAATAAAGAAATAAATACAGATGAAAAAATTGTATATGACCAAAAAGTAGACACAAAAGATGAAATTTCTTTTATGAACTCCAGTGTGAATACTGAAGAAATAAATAGAAGTGAAAAAAGTGTTAACACACATATAGAGAATGTAAATATTCAGGAGAAGAATATTACACATGATTTCATACAAACCGATGAAATAAATTGTTATATAAAATGTACACAAACAAATGACGTTCAAAGAAATGATAAAGGTGTTGTTACTAATATGTGTGGGGTACATGATTTTAATATAAAAAAAATGATGATAAAGAATAATATGTTAAAGAATAAAAAAATACAAGTAACACCTACAAATATGAATGCTTATACCCAAACTATGAATACATTTTATAATAATAATAATAATAATAAAAAAAATAAAAATATATATATCTATAATACAAATGATGAATGCCATACAGATATGAAATATTTAAACAAAGGAAGTAGAAATTATTCATACATATCATCTTATTCTAGTAATTCTTACAATCATATATATAAAAAATACGAATCTTCAAGTGATGCATATATAATAAGAAAAGGAGATGGAAAAAAAAAAAAAAATCATATAAACTATGAAAAGGCTATAATCAAATATTCTGAAAGGGATAATATGATTATGTCCCAAAGTAATAAGAAAAAAATTAGACAAATGCATAATGAAAAAAAAAGAAAAGAAAAAAATATTTATATGTATAATAAGAAAAATGTGCACAGCCAAGGAAATAATTCAAATAGAGATGTAGAATCGTTAATAGAAATATTGAAATATTCCTCCGATAGTGTGGACTATACAAACAAGGAATATGATGATGCAAAAATATGTGATGATAATTTTTATGATGATACTAAAATATGTGATGATAATTTTTATGATGATGCAAAAATATGTGATGATAATTTTTATGGTGATACTAAATTGTGTGATGATAATTTTTATGATGATACTAAATTGTGTGAACATAATTTTTATGGTGATACTAAATTGTGTGATGATAATTTTTATAATAAATATTATTCCAGGTCAAATATTCTCTTTAGAAAAAAAAAGAAACTTTTACACACACATACAATAAAAATGAAAAATAAATATGTACAAACTAGCCATTCTTTTTTGGATGATGATTTTTTTTTTTATAACCCTAAAGATATACAAGAAAATATTAATCATGATAATGATTTAAGAATTTTAAAAAAGAAAATAAGAGAATACTCTAAAGATTTATATCATACATTAATTTTATGTGAGAATTGTAAAGGATTTTATGTAGATATGTTTTTAATAAATATATTCAATGAATATATAAATTATTATAATATTATAATCGATAATAATAATAATAATAATAATAATATAAACAAAGATTCAATAAATAATATGGATTATTATTTAAATTTTGATTCTTCTGTAAGTAACCCTTTTACTAATAATATATATAAAAATAAGAATATAGGAAATAATTTAATTATTGAAAAAAAAATAACAACTACACGAACTAATAAATTAGATCCTGTTTCTTGTGTATATAATAATATGAACGAAAATTCACAACATAGTAAAAATTATAATATTGAAAAGTATCCAGTCCACAAAAAACATGCTTGTGATAAATATCATATATGTTGTACTCATCAAAATAATGTTAAGGAAAAATTATCAAGTTGTTATTATGATAAAGAGAATAAAACAAATAATAAAAAAAAAAAAATATTTAAAATGGAAAAATATATAATAAAAAATATTCCTTTTAATATACATATATGTACATGTTCTTATGTTAATTTGAAATATAAAAAAATTCTTATCAAAAAAGATGAATCTAACAAGAAAAAAAATAAGTTGAAAGGAAAAAATTATAAGGATGAACATAATAATAATAATAATAATAATAATAATAATAATAACAATAATAATAACAATAACAATAACAATAATAATAATAATAACAATAATAATAACAATGTTGAGAAAACAAATTCTTCTGCTATTAACAATTCTGTGTGTAGTCAAATATTTAATTTTATACATAACATGAGAAAAGAAATAAGACAAATAAAATATATTATTCATACTATTTTATTTTTTAAAAATAATGATCCTATGAAACACATGCTTCTAAATAATAACAATTTAAATGATATCTCTATGTGCTTATTTAATTATATACAAAATGAAAATGAAATAAATAATATGAATAATTATGTAAACGAGATAAACGAATGTGATGATAAATATAACTGCGAACAAAATGTTTATAACAAAAAAGTATGTGTTAATTATATATCACGAATAGATGTTAAATCATCAAATGATTATAATATAAATAGTTTTTATAAGAACGAGAAAAGTGAATGTAATTATAATGTGTGCTTTGATGAGGGAAAACAGAAAAATGATAATAACATAAGGGATGATAAAATAAATAGTTACATCAATAATAATGATAATAATAATATTAATGATAATAATAATATTAATGATAATAATAATATTAATGATAATTATAATGAACATAATAGTTATAAAGAAAGTAGAGATAAACTCAATTTTATTCATTTTTATAATGATTCTCATCAAAAAAAAGAAAATTATTTTTATAATTATACACCTGAACAAAATGACGATCAATCATCCTCTTCACAATTTTTTGGCATCCCAAAAAATCAAACATCAATATATTTTTATAAAAAAGAAAAAAAAATGATAAATTTTAAAGAATTCATGAAAAATTATGAAGTCAAGAATATTATGATTTTCTTTATCTGTTGTATATTTTATTTAAATGAATTATACATAAAATATAATAATTCGCTAGTCACAAATATTAAACCTCTTGATGATAATACAAAAACGGATATTCATCAAAGCGAAGAAAGGACTGAAATTTATTATTGTAACAGTGATAAGATAAATATGAATCAGGTGGATAATTCAAAAATTATAAATTGTAAAGGTGACGATAAATCAAAAATTACAAATTGTAAAGAAGACGATAAATCAAACATTACAAATTGTAAAGATGACGATAAATCAAACATTACATATTGTAAAGATGACGATAAATCAAACATTTCATGTTGTAAAGAAGACGATAAATCAAACATTTCATGTTGTAAAGATAACGATAAATCAAACAATACAAATAGTAGCCACATGAACCATTTAAACCATGAGGTGGTTACACCAAATGACAAACTATATATTAATACATACACAAACAATATGAACCCATTTGATATATCGATTTTTAAAGAGGCTGAAATAATGATTGAAGAATACCGTACATGTCTTCAAGAGAACAAAAGGATGAATATACTTCATGATATTCTATGCAATATTATATTATGTATAAAAAATAATTATGATAATATACATAATGTATTTTTATTATTTAATGATGATATAACAAAAAGTGATATATTAAATATAAAATATATTTATAAGTTAATAGACAAATATTCAAAAATAGATTTATATATAAAACATATAAACAATAGTTGTAATGAGAAAATAAGAAATACAGAAAATAACTTTAAAGAAATAATTTCGAACAAAGAAGATTTGATAAATATTTATAAAGAAAATATAAAAAATAAAATACAATTAATTGAAGAAAAAGATTTAATTATTAAAGACTTAAAATTAGAAATACATATTTTATTAAAAGATAAAGAAATTACAAATAATTTATTAAATGAACTTACTGAGGAAAAAAATACATATTTTAATATGTATATGAAATATCATCACGAATGGATACTTAACAAGAAAGAAATAATAATAAAAGATGATAAGGACGAATATACTTATACAACAAATCATGAGCATAATAATAAGAAAATAAATAATTGTATTAACCAAATTAACAAATTAAATGATGAAATTGTATTATTAAAAAATAAAAATAAAACCTTGTTATATAAAAGAGATACTAATAAAAATACATCATCTTCTGTGTGTTCACATGTGTCATCACGATCACCATCATCATCACCATCACCAACACCATCACCATCACCATCACCAACACCATCACCATCACCATCACGCATTTCATCAAATAGCATTTTTCATTTTAAACAAACAGATAATCAACATGTTGAAAATGCAGATCCAAATATTATTATAGATAATAATAATTCAAATACAAAAGAAAAAAAAAAAAATTCTTTAACAAATATTATTTTAAAAGATAAAAATGATAAGTTAAAAAATCTTCATATTAATGAAAAAATTTCATCTACAATTAATATGAAAAAAATTTATAAAATTTTATTTCTTTTAAAAGAAAAAATTATTCTTTTTATTTTCTATATATATAAAAAGATTTATAAAAATGCTTACATTCATATTTCATATATTAAACAATTTTATACACAAATTATAAATATTTTTATTAATATCCCCAGATATATTTGTTCTTCTTTTATATTTGTTAAAGAAAATGAAATAAATTATAATCTGTATATTAAAAATAATAAAAATAATAAAATATATTTACACACAAATCATAGCCACATTTTACAGCTTACTGATGATAATACTTCATTAAATAAACAAAAAATAAATGAAAAAA
Organism: Plasmodium reichenowi; assembly: GCF_001601855.1. Lineage (NCBI taxonomy): Eukaryota > Apicomplexa > Aconoidasida > Haemosporida > Plasmodiidae > Plasmodium > Plasmodium reichenowi. Next base: position 1,017,223 of record NC_033658.1, on the reverse strand, counting down.
AAAAAAAAAATCAAAATATTAAAATAAAAAAATATTCTCATAATAAAAGAAATTTATATAATCATAATTTTGTAGAAAATACATCAATTCAATCATCCACATCTCCCCCCAAAAAAAAAAAAAAAAAAAATTTACAACGGGCTATAGGAAAACTGTCCGATGAGGTAAACATATAAGGAAACGAAAAATAATAAAAATGAATAAGTAAACATAAGCATAAACATAAACATATATATAAACATATATATATAAACATATATATATAAACATATATATATAAACATATATATAAACATATATATAAACATATATATAAATGTAAATATATATATATATATATATATATATATATATATATATATGTAAAGGCCTTGAGACATTATTATTTTATATTTTTTTCTTTTCAGGATTCATCTAGCAATGTATCTCTGTTCTTCGATTTTTAAAATAATAATAATAATACATACATACATACCTATATATATATATATATATATTTATTTATTTATTTATTTATTTATTTATATGTTTGTACATTTTTTGAATGTTATGTTTTCAATTCTTCATAAACATTTTGTACGTATGTATCTTTTTATTTTTATGTTGTAAATACTAACCTTAAATTTTTTTATTTTTATTTTTATTTTTTCGTTGATAAAAATTAACATTTTATATAACTCACTTTTTTTATCCTTAAATATTATATTGGTTTGTCAAAAAAAAAATAAAAATAAAAAAAAATAAAAATAAAAAAATAAATAAAAAAAAAAATAAACAGATATAAATATATAAATAAATAAATATATATATATATATATATAGGTATATATATATATATGTGTGTGTGTGTATTTTTTTAATTTATTAAAGAGTTCTCTTTTTTTTTTATTTTTTATTTTGCCTATTTATAGAGAGGCCACAATTTTGTTTTCCATATATATATTTACAACACATATATGTTTTACATTTATATAATGTATTTTTATATTCTCGACATTTATTTTTTATATTATGAATTATTTGTTTAATTTTTTCCATATGATTATCCTTTTGGTTATTTTTATTATAATTTCCATCTGATATTTTATTTGGATGATTCTCATTTAATAAATTGTTATTTTCTTGGTTCGATATAACATTTTGTAAATTTGAAACATGTCTAACACTCATATGGATATTATATTTTTCTATAACATTTTCCAAGTATAAAATATTCTTCAATAAATATTTATAATTATATACACAAGTTAATATATTATCTTCATCATTGAAAAAATACATATTTCTACTAAGATTTTTCATAATTTCATTATATACAGATTCTGTAATTAAATTATTTTCATAATTATTATACATAAATTTAGAATGTGGTATATTATTCATATTTATGATTTCAAAAGAATTATTATTTTGTTTATTATTATTACAATTATCTATAAAATAATTTTTACATTGATTTTCATTTTTATTCTGGTTATTATTTATTTTATTATTTTTATATTTTTCATTATTCATCTTCTCTTTTATTACATTTTTATTCATCATTCCTTTTTTCAATATATCATTTGGATATTTCTTCAACACATTTGTTAAACACTTCATGTTTATATTTTTTATACTTTTATATGTCTTATTTTTTATATCCTCTTTATATTCTTTATTATTTAATGAATTCTTATTATTTTCCTTTTTATCATTTTCTCTGTTAAATAAATCAATACCTATACTTTCTTTTTTTTCATCCTTCTTAAAAATATGTTGATGTTTTCGATTCTTTTTACTTTCATCTTCATTATTTAAAATATACATTGTGACACTGTCATTTTCTACATTATATACTTCGATAAGTTTCTTTATTATTATATTGTTATCATGATACTCAATATGTTCCTCTTCATCAAATTGATCTTCATTATATTCCTCTTTATTCACTTCCTCTTTATTAACTTCCTCTTTATTCACTTCCTCTTTATTATCTTCCTCTTTATTATCTTTCTCTTTATTAATTTCCTCTTTATTATCCTTCTCTTTATTATCCTCCTCTTTATTAACTTCCTCTTTATTATCCTCCTCTTTATTAATTTCCTCTTTATTATCCTCCTCTTTATTAATTTCCTCTTTATTATCTTTCTCTTTATTATCCTCCTCTTTATTATCTTTCTCTTTATTAATTTCCTCTTTATTATCCTCCTCTTTATTAATTTCCTCTTTATTATCTTCCTCTTTATTATCTTCCTCCTCATCCTCAATAGTGTAGACCTCAAAATTCTCATGCATAATTTTATAAAATTGCTTTTCATAAAAAACGTCCCGAAGATTTTTATTCACATCATTATCATTCCAAGGATTATAATCAAATAAAAATTCTGAATAAAATAAATTTTTCATTTTATTTCCTTCATTTTTATCACAAGGTAAAGATTCTGAAAATAAAGGTTTTTCATTTTTTTTATCATCTACATAATTTGTTTTTAAAGCAAAATTTTCATCGTTATGTATAGAGCATATTTTTCTTCTTTTATTCATAACATTATTGTTAGATATGTCTGTGGCATAATTATAAGGTCTCTTTTTATAATTATATGCATTCTTCATTTTAACATTGTCGTTATAAAACCTTTCTATATTATTACATGTATCTTCCCCATGTTCATAATCTTGATGGCAACTTATTATATCTTGATATATATCATTATTATATTTATTTATCATATAATTATTTATATTTTCTGGTTCTCTTTGTATATGCTTGTGCATTTGTTTGTGTATATGTTTGTGTATATGTTTGTGTATTTTTGTTTGTTTGTTTTTTTTTTTTTTTCGTTTATTCCTTTTGAGAGTGTGTTCATTTACCCATATACATTTATTAATTTCTTCTTCAAATTCATTATCATCACTATAAAAATTTACATAATTATCCTTTACATCCACATTTTTATTTAATGGTTTTATTTTTCTATTCTTTAATGTTACAATATTATCATTCTGCACATTTATCCTTTGTGTAAGCATTTTTTCAAGTACATCATCTAATATTAAATTTTCGATAATAATATTTTCTTTAATATGAAAATTTTCATCTAATATATCTAGATAGTTTAAGCAACTTTTAGAATCTGTATTTGTTTCAATGGAACAATCCATTTTGTATTTCATACTTCTTGTAACGATTTGCCTAGATGAACAATTTTTATTATTTAATATGGGAACTCTACTATTATGTGTATATTTTTTTCTTTCTTTTTTTTGATTCTCCTTTTCATCATATATAATAGATGTAATACATTTATTCTTGTAAGTAGAATCAGAATTATATTTATTTATGTTATAATTATATTCTTTATTTTTTCGATTTATTTTTTTAATTGATTCTTCTTTATTAAAATGATCATCGAATTTTTTATATTTCGTTGATCTATTATTATTTCTCCTTTTGTTATTACGAAGAGTTTTATAGTTTTGTTTCCTGTCATATGTGTCTGCCTGATTATAATAATTATGGACATCATTATGGATATTATTATGGATATTATTATGGATATTATTATGGATATTATTATGGATATTATTATGGATATTATTATGGATATTATTATGGACATCATTATGGATATTATTATGGACATCATTATGGATATTATTATGGATATTATTATGGACATCGTTATGGATATTATTATGGATATCCTTATTATTATTATTGCCATCCTTTTCGTCATTATCACCATGTGAAGCACATTCATTAGAACAATACACACTATCATGATCATAGATAATTTTATTTTTGTATTGTCTTGTTTTATGATTATATTCATTTCTCACCATGTAACAATCGGATGGTGATTTAAAATTGTTTTGAATATTATTTATTTTATATAATTTATTTAAATCATGATCATATATTTCCTGTGTAGCACATAATTTTGTTTTGTCCTTTACAGTGTTGAGTTTATTTTTTTTCGCTTTACATTTCATGTATTTCCTAATATTTTTTTGTAATTGTTTTCTTTTAATATATACAGGTCCTTGGTAATTTACATCTGAATTTTCGTAACTATTAGATGAACATAGTGTATGTGTTTTGTTAGATATATTAGATTCTATATTTGTTGAGAAAATATAAGAATAATTTGTGTTATAATCACAATTTTTTTTCATATTTACAAGTCTATATACATAATAATATTTAACATATGATAATATAATACGTTCCTCAGGAAAGGACATATTATATTTATTAATAAATATATTTTTTATATGATCATATATAGAAATATCAATGTCAAGCATATTGCCTGAGTTAAATTTTCTTTTTAAAATACCTATTTTTTCAAAAATTTCTTTTTTGTCATTTAGAACCAAACGTAGAAATATAGTACCATATTCATTATTTGTATTATTATATATAAATAATTGAGCTGTATATTTATATATTTTATTTGTATAAGCTATATTACGAATTAATAAAGAAATAAAATATGAACATGAATGTATATCTTTAACATATTTTAAATAATTAAAAAATTTATTTACATTTTTGGAAAAGATAAAAGAATAATCTATAATATCAAAATGTATTTTATTTATATCTATTTCAATATAATCTGCATGTTCAAGAGTTTTATATATCTCTTCATTGAATAGTATATAATTATATATTTCTTTAATACGATGACAATAATTTATTTTTAATATTATATTATATTGTTCTACCATACCAAAAAATAAACATTCAAAAGTATTTTTTAATATATCCTTAATATTATTTATCTTATTTCCATAAATTTCATAATGTTCAAAGAAAATATATTCATTAATGTCATCATATATTTTATCATCATTTTTCTTTTCTATCATATTATCTTTTTCTTTATTTTTATCATCATAATCATCTAAATATTCTTTACCCATATTATTAAAACTATTTTTATTTTCTTCTTCTATTCTACCAAAGTATAAATCTAATTTCCCCTTATACACATCCTTATCAACAAAAATAAAGGTCACTATACAATCTTTTATAAAAAAATTATTATAATTCATAAGATCCACAAGATCTGTATATAATGATAATATCACTTCATCAAAATCGTTTTCTTTTTCATTTATACCATCTACATGTTTTTTCTCGTCAGCATGCTTCTCTTGTGATCTTCTGTATTGTACTTCTTCATTTGGTACATTACATATTACATTTATTTTATTATTTTCTATATCTTCATTATGTAAGTTAATCATACCTTTAATTTCTTCTTCTTTTTGCGGGCCATCCAAAAAACGTTCCTCTTTATTCCTTCTACATTTTATCATATCATAATATTTTCTCAGAGATATCTCATAAGAGTATTTTTTCCCCAGCCTTTCCAAAATAACATCATACGATAAGGTCATAATATCATTCATCATATACTTTTATCAAAATGGGATAAATAAATATAAATATATATAAATATAAATATATATAAATATAAATATATATATATATATATATATTTATAAAATAATAATATTTCAATATAAAAAAATTAATGAAAGGATAAAATAAAACATAATCAGAAAGATGTACCTTTTTTTTTTTTTTTTTCCTTATTCAAAAAAAAAAGGAAATTTACACACACATAATATACATTAAATGGTATATGTACTATATGCGGGAATAAATGTGGGTAAAAAAAAAAAA